>NC_045623.1:50850166-51156103 GCF_009829155.1 Mustela erminea | reverse complement strand
AAGTTCAAGTGGGAATTGAGGATCAAGATTTTGGCTTTTCCAGCTTTTGTGACTAGATTCAAAATAATAATCCATGGGAAGAGGGGAATCAGAGGCTCTTTTGGACCCAGCTCTGCTATTTATTATTAATCTGAATTTTCGACAGAGTTGATTTAAAATCCTTCAGTATGTGTTTTTTACTGTCTAGTAGTCTGAACAAGGAGTTTTATCATTTTTATTTTTTGTTTTCTTTTCTAAATATTAAATTACTCTCTTCCTTCCTTCTAAATATTAAATTCCAAAGTTCATTTAAGAGGGACAACAGTCTATCTTTTCACTGATCCTTGTTAAGTAAGTGATACATCTAATGTGTTGGGCATCCAGAACTCTGAGAAGAATGGATTTTGTTCTTTTCTATGACTGTAGGAAGTAGAACTTTGCTTACTTATCTTAGTCCATTATATGTGTGATATCTAAGGATATGTGACATCTTAGACCAAAGGGTACAGGATTACATGGCTCTGATGAGATCAATTCTCTGATGCATGGACTGTGTCTTTTATAGAGAGAAGTGATCACTGTTTAAGGATAAGACAGTGTTAACAGGACAAATAGTGTAATATAGTGTTATTAAAAAGCAGCTCTAGTCGGGGGTGAGGGGTGTTACTAACTTTCATGGTGTAAATATTTCTATAATGGCCACTTTCAAATTAGGAACATGACATCATTGAACATGACCTTGGAAAAAGGTGTGCAATGGCCCTCTATTACATAGGGTTCCACCATGCAAATATAGAAAGATGTACATAAATTCAAGAGCATTGATAATAGTAAAGTACAGTTAAATAATGAGGAAGTATTGTGTTTTGATTATCACCTTTGTTTTCAAATAATTTAGTTAATTGTAAATTAATATAATTTGATTTTTACTAATGGCTATGTTTAACAACCAACTCGAGAAAGTCCTAAAAATTTAATAATTGGCTTTTGTGAACCAGTACCAGGTGTCTCCCCTACATTATTGGATAAGAGTATAAGATTTAAAGTTAGATAGTTCTGAATTTGATTCCTTGCTCTGCCACTTACAAGCTGTGTGGCCATGTGAAATTTGTATTTCTTTTTTAAGCCTTCATTTTCATGAATGAAAAGTAAGAGTAAAAATTATATCTACTTTGCATAGTTGTTGTGAGGATTAAATAAAATGATAGCTCCTCCTCTCTTGGAAAGAAGCGCCCCATGGCTAAAAATTTCACATGGTCCCTGTTAGAACTATGATCACAAAGCATTTTTTTTTTTAAGTGAGAGAAAGCTATTCAGAGGAATATGCTCAGTTCCACCTAATGATGTGATTTGCATAATTCAATGGAAGATAGGCAGACCTCTTAAAGGATTCAGACTGTACTATTGCTGAGAATGAATACTTTTCCTTGGGATATGTGTAGTTGTGTTCCAGCAGACATTCCTCCTGCTTCTCGTGGTAAGATTACAAGGAAGATTCTGTTTTTTTAGGGAGTTTGGACAGTGCTGCAGGGTTTGGGAGACCCATAGACTAAAGCCTCCTCTTTGATTCTTCCTTTACAGATTCTATATAGGAGAAGGAAGAGTCTCCCTTTTACAGATGGTTAAAATGGGTGGAGACTTACATTGGTGACCTCAGAAAAGGAAGAGGGTGACTTAGGAGATAGGCATAAATCTGGCAAAGAACCGAGAGTGTTATGATCATGAAGATCTTGGTAGCAGCTTTATATTTTTGAAGTCACTCAGACTCAGTAAGTTTTGTGATCTTTCATTATGGTCTGTTTCACTGAGAAATATTTTCTTTTAATACTGTTTAACAAAAACTTTGTTGTTTTTCAGTGGTTTCCAATAACTTTACAATTACATAGAGCATGAAACAGAAAGAATGTGACTCAGATATTCTGAAAATAAGATAAAATGATCAAACGATTGTAGATCCCAGCTTGTCTATTCCAAGACTAAAAGGTTGTATCTATTGTTTTGTTTAAGCCATTTTTAACAAGACAGTCATTACAACAGACATGTTTCCAGAGCAGATGTTTATAATGAGAACCCTTGAAAGTCACAAAGACTCCACAGAGCACAAGAAATCTATATTTACGTATTTGAGTTACAAAAAGTAAATCAATTACAAATGCCTCTACATTAATGTCTTGAATAACAGATAAGAAAGAAAGAACATTCAGTATTATTTTAAAGAGCTTAACAAAAGTAATTAGGATTATTAAATTTTTAAGTGAAAGACTTTTGCCGTTCAGAGTTCACAATAAAGATTGGTTTTCTTCAAACTGCTAAATTTGATTCATGAACAGTCGGGGAATGTTAAGATGAATGAAAAGTACGTGAGACATATCTGAAACAGTTTTACATTAGTAAAAGGAAAATGTTATTAGTAATAGGAATAGGAATAGTAATTATTCCTATTAGTAATAGGAAAACATGTAAAAAATGAAATGGTAAACAAAATTGAAAAAAAAGACACCAAATATTAGTTCATTTTTTAAGCTTCTAAATGACTCAAAGCACTGATTAAATTAGTAATTATTAGCCCCTCGCAGTTTAACAATAATAAAAAAAACACCTGATGAATATTTTTAAACTCTTTTGCCCAGTGAAAGCCACCTAGATATTGCAACTTTAAATTAAAAATGAAATAAAATGAGTTCTGGAAAATGGTAACTATCTTCTGAAAAACATTAGCAATAAATTGTATGACAATGCAGCTGTTATGAAAGGTGGGGACAAAGGGCTGCAAACACTCTTTGAAAACTTTAATAAGTAAGCAGAATATGTGCCATGCCAGCTCATTTCTTTAATCTTGTCAGAGAAAAATCTGCTGTGACAGTAACTGAAACTGTTGACTACTCTAGTATTTTGCAATAGCTATGTTTTCTTTTCAGATTCATCTCATAGAGTATTTTAAACAATGGGATATATAAATGCATATGCAACTTATATTTTCATTAAAAAGTCTCAAAGTAACAAGAGGATTGTTCCACTGCAAAGTTGCCTGAACCTTGTGTGATAGGATATAATGACCATTTAAGGATCTAAAGTATTCTTTTTCTACGAGTTGGAATATATAAAGTTTGTTGAAAAAGCTGATGAATTTAACTACACCATTTTGACTGCTTTTCTGAAGATATTTTGGAATGTTTCAATAAAACAAGTAGGAATGTATAGCTTCCTGATATGGAAGTATATAAAAAGTATCATTTTGTCATCTTTACATTTTCTTTTAGAATTGAGAGAAAATACAGATGCAAGGTAATAGAACCTGACTCAGATGCAGTGGAATTGAGGGATGACGTTAATAAAAATTATTCCAACAATGAGACGCAAACAATAGTAACAAAAATTCATCAGGTGACACCAACATTCAGTAAGAGGAAGAGATGAAGTTCAAGGAAAAGTACTGAATAGGTTCTTTGATTGTTTGATATCCAATTAATGAAGAGGGATAAATCATGTGAACACAACAGGGAAAGATGTTTTAGATGAAATCCTGGCAAACAGAAAAGTAATAGCATTTATAAAACTTTATTATATCAACAGGAAACTGGAAAACAAGCTGTGGATTCAAAAGAAATCACTTGAAATCCTACAGCTCATATGGAAAATAAACTAGCTAGAATACTTCCAAATTTTACAGTAATCCAAAAAACTTACATAATGTGACCACTTTTATTGACTATTTTCGAAAGTTTCTTTTTCATGTATGAAGCTGAAATAAATTTTTTCTCGCATTAAAAGCAATGCAATCAGTCATGCTAGGAGAAATACTGAATTATCTCTCTGTTCTCTCTAGAGAATACAGTATTCTAAATTTTTCATTATACAAAGAAGTGATAAAAAATGTGCAGCCAAAAGATATAAATGAAATCCATTACTATGAGATGTGTCATGCAGGTGATCAATTATGTGTGTTAATTATTATGGGCTTTGTGGTATTTGCTAGTCTTTTAAATTTTTCAGTTTGTTGTGATTTCTTATTTAGAATAAGATTACATATTAACTTTCATACTTAACAATGTATCTATAATTTTGTATTAGTTTGTGGAAGGTCTAAGTTTAGACCATAGCAAACCTGTCCCTGACCTTGCTTATACGCCACCATTGTTGAGGACACCAAAGGCACAGGGAGAGGGGGAAGTTGTTTACGCTGTAAGGACCTCTTTGCTGGAGCTGAGGGAGAGGAGAGGCATCACACCAAGGCCACTAATTTAGGTATTCCTGGTGGTGATTTGCAGCAATACTCTGTGCTAAAACCTTGGCTCTGGAATCAGACGGGTTTGTTAACAGATAAGATACCATCTAAGATAGTGATACTGCTTAAGGGTTTGCAAACTTGAGCAATTCTGCTTTGTCTTTTTCTTTTGTAAATGAGGATAGTAATATATCTCTTCCCTCAGTTGTTGTGAGGATAAAATACTCTGAGGAGCTCAATATATATTTAAATAAGTGAGAGACGAATAATAAATAAGAACAACAGAATGCAGGATATAGCGAAAATTCAGGAAGGCAGAACTCTAGGAGAAATAAGAACCAAAGAGAATGTCATGATAAGAGGGCAGTGAGAAAAGATTTGGAGGAAGATTTGGCCTTAAGCAGAAATCCCATATTCATGGAATTCTTCATTTCAAACAGCTGAAGGACGTTGACTGCTCCTATTCTGATGAAGCCTCTGAGACTGGAGTGGTGGTAAGTATGTAATTATAAATTTCTAAGTCTGTTGATTCTTGAGTTCTTCGCAACATAGGTATCCTCATCATATGGATTCCCTCCTTCTGCACCAGCATGGCTACACAGGGACAATAAACCTTCATTCTCAGAGGAAAGAGAGCCTTTCCTCTACATTCCCTCTGGCATGGGAAAGCACTGGCTATCAGCCAGTAGTCTAGAAGCTTCGCTGGGACCTTTTGGAAATAGGGATATAGTTGCTCCAAAACACCCAGCTCTGGGAGTGTAATATGGAGGGCCCATGACTAGCCCAGCTATGGACCAAATGTTTGTGTTTCCTCATATTCATATGTTGAGATTGGAATCCTCAGTGTGATGGTATTTGGAGATGGGGCCTTTGGGAGGTGATTCAGTCATGAAGCCCTAACAATGGGATTGGTGCCCTACAAGAAGGGACAGGAGAGAGCTTGCTTCCTCCACCTGCTCTTCCCTATTGGAGGATACGGTGAGAAGGCAGCCATCTGCAAACCATTTGCAAACAAGATACTTGATCTGCTGGAAGCCTGGTCTTGGACTTCTTAGCTTCTCAGAACTGTGGCAAATATATTTGTGTTGCTCCAGACATCCACTATGTGGAGTCTTGTTATAGCTGCCTGAACTGACAAAGGGCCCTCTTGGCCAGAGCCTGTATTAGGCTTTGTGCAACCCTTTTGCTAGGAAAGCAGCACCCCACCTGTCTTCAAACCACTCCTGCCAACCATAATAACGAAGTGACAACTAAAATGATTGCGACACAGTGACTTGACTGTTCAGGTGCATCGTCTGGTTCCACAGATACCGTGCCCACCTTTTCTCAGGACAGCCTCCTCTGACACAGTGAGAAAGCGCAAGATTTTGATGCCTGCCGAGTTATTCATTGGGAAATTTTCCTCAGCGGTGTGTGCTCCTCTCAAAACTCCCACATCTTGTGAGCGGCTGTCACCATTTTTGTTGTTCAACTTCTTGAGCACCAGGTATTGTTCTAGGTGTTTGAAACACATTGATGAGAAAAACAAAATACTGCAAATGAAATTTTGATTTGGTGTATATTTGGTAGATACTTTCTAAGTATTATTGTTTTTTTAAATCTTTGCCAAATTTGTAACTTCCCACATTCACATCCATACTGCCTTGGTATTGAATTATACATTCATGTTATTTCTCATATTGCCTTTTAACAGAAATATGTCTAATCAGAATAAATACAGTTGTAACTAAGAATGACTTCTGTGTATAAGACATCTGTTTTCAGGGATGGATATGCTTTAAATTATTCTTAGATTACATAACCATGTGACACAGACATGGCACACTCCATGGTTCGCTGGAGATTTGTTCTGTTTAAGGGTCAGCTAGTGATACTTGGGAACATGCAGTGATTCCAGATATTACATTTTGTCTAATGCTCTGTTCCTTATCAGTGACCATTACTTTCAGGTTAGTGGATTCTCAGCCTCCAGGCAAAACTTAAAGGAAAAAAAAAAAAAAAAAACAAGAACTGTTGGTTTATACTTTGCTCCAGGCTCATACCAGAGAAGTCTGGAAAATTGCAATTTTCTTAATCAGGTTGAAAAAAAATATGTAAGCAGAAATAACATGGCTATGGTTAATTATAAAACTTATATTGCTATTAAAAAAGTTTCCTTCAGAGTTTTAGAAACCGAGGCATATATCTGAGAGAAGGAAAAAACAGGGACTACCATGAAATTAACAAAATGGGACATAATTTTGCAATTGAGATAATCTTCTGAGTTCTTTGTATTGTGGCTATACTTGGGTATGAGAAATAATTATGATTTCATATGTGAAAACTTCTGCAGACTCTTGAAATCCACACGGGAGATGGCCTACAGAGCTATAGATTAGGGAAACGTGTACGCATATCTTGTCTTGAACTCAGGAAAATATTTGATAAAGTGCCTCCATATTGTCCCTAAGCTGGAAAAATGTGAGTGGAATGAGGTATAGTTAAGTGAATCTTCACAACCATACTCACTTGGTCTGTGTGACTATTGATGTTCAGCAAATGTTTGTGGAGTGAAATTGACATGAACTGATCAATGTTCATCTGTATGGCACTCCATTTCTAAACCCTATTCTATCACAGATGTGTGAAGGTTTCCAGGACCTTCCTGAGAATCTAATGCCCTTTACTTCCCCATCTGTAAACTAATGATCCAATGGTGATTCTGGTTGGTGGTGATGATGATAATGATGATGATGGCAGTTAATACACGGAGTACTCGGCACTCTATCAGGAATTAACATCAGGAACTAATGTCTGGCATCTGACTGATCAGGGTACATGTCCCAATTCGATTGCTCACTAGTTGGGTGACCCTAAATGAGTTAATTACCATCACTAAGCCTGAGTTTCTTCATTTGTCACTTGATTAAATGGAGATAAACATGCTAATGCTTTCTCTTATTGACAGAATAAAATTCAAATTTTTAAAAATAGCCTAAAGCCCAAACCTACATTATCTGACTCCTCTCTACCCACACAAACTCATTCTAATCTCTCATGGGCTTACTTCAGAGTGGTCTGTTTTCTCTTTTTCAAGCAAGCCAAGGACCTTTCCACTTGAGTCCTTTGCACTGTCATATGACAGTTACATTCCCATGTTTATTCAAGTTCACCTCTTCCCAGAAGCCTTTACTGCCCACCTTATCAAAAGTAGCCCTCTGCTCCCCATTGCCCTCATCATCTAGTCATTCTCTCTGACCTTATGTTTCAAAATGGATACATGATTTGTTATAATTACCTTCTTAACATTTTTGGTTTCTCATTGTTTGCTTGTTTATAGCTGATTTCCTCTACTAGAAAATAAGCTTCATCAAGGTGGGCTAGAGTGTGTGTTGTTTGCCAATCTAGTTCTAGCGGCTGGCACAGTATTTGACCCAATTAGGTGGTCCAAAAATGGAGCTGTATGCATAAGTGAAAGAATAAGTGCTTCATAGGTTGTTAAGAAGGTTAAATGCATAGTGCCTGGCAGAAAACAAGTGATGAATTGATATTTGCTAATGTTATTATTACTAATGATACCGAGATAGAAACGGGCTTTTATAAAGACTGCCATCTAGAGAGGAAAATATGGGTGTATAATATATTAACCAAGCACTATAAGCCAAGTATTAGAATGAGAGGATTGCATGAATGGGGCTTTTGTAACATGGGGACATGCAGATATGCACAGGAAATCCTTACTGAACTTGTTTTTACATGAATGTTCTTAAAGAGCGTGGCTTAAGAATAAGCGAAGCATGAGGATAGAGAGTGGAGGGAATGACAATCCTCCTCATTAGATTTAACATTTTGTCACTTTAGAGGCAATAGTCTGCCATGCAAGACAGAGTAATCTGGTGCAAGCCAGGGCTGTGTGCTCTATCTGTTGACTTTCTCATCTGCTTCATCATTGCTACTCAGTGTTTGACATATCCTGGTGTAGATCATGTTCATACTTTCACAACCTTCTCCACTCCTCCCTAGTACTGATTTCAGAGAGGGATTTATGAGGTTTAGTTCTCCTGTAGTCCTCCTCAAGGCATCTCCAACACTACCCCCCATTAAATTCATTCAAGTGAAGGCATGACCCTGTTACACAACCGAAGCTTCAAGACCAGTCCTCCAGCTTCTCCCTTCTAATCTGTTTGCTACCCCTACATAGACATTTGGGGGCTGCTACCTTCCTCTTTACTCTTTCCTCTGCTCATGTCCGGTAATCACGCTCCCCAATTCTACAGATTATACATTTATCTTCATAGAATGTTCTGTATCTGCATCCCTTCTCCCCTCACCAGCTTTCAGTAATTAGAAGTTTATTTTTAGGAAACACATTCCCTCCTATTAGAAATTCTTCAGAGCACAGTTGTGGAGATAAGACTGACCTCTGAAATTTTATGATTAGAACCACAACGTTTCCATGTTGATAAATTATAGATGCAGCAAGGCAGTTTCTTTTCCCACCAGGATTTCTGTTTGGGAATACTAAAACTGCCAAATAGTGAGAGAGACAACACGATCATTTTTTTCTTGGTTGATTTTTCACATCAGGGATATGTGCTGGCACAGGTTGAAAAAAGAACATTAATTTTATTTTAAACTGAGAAAATACAAAACGCAAGATCTTTGTGTTATGTAGAGAATTTATTATTGTTAGGGATGGCTCTGGTGAGTCATCACCAAGTAATTTCAGTTTGTTGATTATATAGATGCACAGTTCAAAGACCAGATAATGCCCATCAAGTTTGATGGGACACTAATGACAGTTACCCTTCTGGCAATACTATCACTGAACTAACAAAGAGGAGCAAAGAATCCACTACTGAACCTCTCTGAGGACATATCAGGCCCCTGGTAGGCGAACAGGGAGAGAAGGGACTGTGTCTGGCTGGATGGATAATGATTACAATTGACTAAATTTTAGAAGGAACAGATCAACAGCAACATTTTGCCTCTTCAGATTATCAGGCAATAGAGAATCTCTTGCCCTGAACTGTAAAAAGAAGCCTCAAAGAAAATCCCACAAAAAATTAATGTGTGCTGCCAGAAGAGATTTCAGGATGGTAGTGGTCATCATTATAAACAACAACAACCACAACCATAATAATAGTTGCAACAGTGTATGGGACAGACAGCATATATATAATGGCAATATAAAAACAGATAGTATCAGAGAAAATAAAGAGCCAGAGATGGTGGCTAGGAATTACTTAATACCTCATGAATGTTTTTATGCTTATTTTATCTATTCATACAGCAAACTAAGAAGATAATAAGCAAATAGCAGAGTTGAAGTTTGAAACAAAAGCAGTTTGGCCTTAGGGCCTATGCTCTCAACTAACTGTACTATATCATTCTGTATAATATAATATAATATAATATAATATAATATATCATAACATAATACAGCTACAGCACAGTGTATTGTAGTTGTCTCTTGTCCTGTTCATATGTGTATTTTCACCAATTTGTAAGCTCCATAAGAATGGGGACTGGGTCTGTCTAGTTTACCATGGAGTTCCCAGAAGCTAGCCTACTGTTAAGTACATAAGTACCCCAAAATGTTTATTGAATGACTAGTGTTAACCAGAAAAATTGAAACAAATTAAGTAATTTTGGACTTAAATACTGAAGGAGGAAATGAATATAATGCTATTGTTATATTTGATAAATTCAAACAAATCCAGGACCCAAACAAATCATCCTCATTTTCTATTATCGTGTACTGTAATGTTAGAAAGCAAGATTAACAAGGATATCATTGCCAATGGCAGGCAAAAGTCAGTGGACTCAGATGAGGAACAAAAGAGAAGAGTTTTCTCAAAAGCTTTTACTACTTGCCCACCAGTTTCCGGAAAGTTTTGAGATATAGCTTGGCATGGCAGGAATCCCTGAATCCTGAAAATGTGCTCCATTTTAATTACAATTTTACTTATAAGAGTATAATCAACTAGACTGAGACATGAAATCCAAATTCCTCTTGGATCTTAGTCCCCCATACTCTTCTCTAAAGAAAAGTTGTTCAGTCTGGATTAAAACAACAAACATGTTATTTACAGGCTTTGTGTCTAGGACACAACTGTGGAGGTCTGGAAGAAACCCATTATCTCCCAGGCTCCAAAGTCTTACCAATTGACAGGTATGAATGAGGTCAATTTTATCAATACTCAGGATTTTCATTTCTAAGCTCATGTAGGAGTTTTGGTACCTCAAAATTCCACCATTTTGGAAATCCAGAAGAATTTTTTAAAATAATTTTGTAAATTATTTTAAGTGTCTATTATGCCATTTCATTTTCATTTCTACTACTGTCACTAAGGCCTCTGCTGATTCATCCCATTTCTGATGTTCTGAATCTTTTTGGCACTATAAAATTTGTCAGTCTCCTATGAGTAAAAAATATTTACATACAAGGTTAGTGGGGGTTGTTTGGGTCCTGAAATGTTAAGCTATTTAGGGAGAGATCCACTTTCTTTTCTCATTCATGATTCCTTATTTCCTCAGAGTACATATGGCTACCAGGGTGCCAGATTGGGGTGAAATTTTATGCCATCTCACTATGTCTTTTCTGTCATCTAATCTTCAAACCCTGTTGTGAAATTGCCATTCTAGGTTCCTTTTTCCCTTGGTATGAATTCTTTCTCAGGGACTTTGCCATATTTCTGTGCCATCTGGCAACCTTACTTTCTCCCTCTCCCAATCCAATAAAAAAAAAAAGTCTGTGTATATAAATCTGAATTATTCTCACCATGTTGTGAATCAATCCCCATGTAAATCAGTGAATACAAATAATGTGTAGGATTCTAACTCCACATGACAGTCATGTCTGACTCTGAGCCTTGGCTCAGCTGTGACCTCATTATGTAAGATACTATAATCAATTTTGTTCCTAAATCCCAAGATACATCTATCAATAGCCAGATATTCTCTAGAGATTATACACCCTCATTCATTGGAATTCTCCTTTTTTTAATGGAAGTGGGGAGAAGTATTCAGGGACTGTGCTAGGGTCATATATATATATATATATATATATATATATATATATATACACACACACACACACACACACACAGATACACACACACATACATACACACATATCATATATTTACGTACATATGTAAATATGTAAATATATAGTGTGTGTGTGTATGAAATTGGTTCATGCAATGTGAAGGCTGAGAAGTTCCAAGATATGTAGTTGGCAAACTAATGACTCTGGGAAGTTGATGGTGTCCTTCCAGTCCAAATACCTAATTTGAAGTCCCGAAAGGGCCAGTGTTTCAATTTGAATCTGAAGGAAGGAAAAAAATTGATACTCCAGCTTGAAGACAGTCAGTCAGGAGGAGTTTCTTCCTATGCAAAAGAAGGTTAGCCTTTGGTTATATTCAACCTTCAACTGATTAGATGAGGCTCACCTACACAAGGGAAAACAATCATCTGCTTTGTTCAGTCTATAGATTCAACTGTTTATATCATCCAAAACACCCTCACAGACACACTCAAAACAATGTTTGACCAAGTATCTGGGCACCCATGGCCCAGACAAGTTGATATATGTGGTGAACCATCATAGGGATCTTATGCCCTGATTCTCATCCTCATAAGATGTGTTTATCTACTAAATAGCTCTAGGCCTGTTCAGAAGGCAAACAAGTCCCCCAAAAGCTAGGGAAATGGAATCTTAAGCTTTGAAAAAAATGTGGAATGGAGCTTTATTATAGAATCTCATATATAATAAACAAACAAGAAACTCAGATGAAAAATATAGTCTCTACCAACTACCAACAATAAAAGGGAAACAGCATAATACCAAACATTTCAGAAAGGCAGAAGCTATGGAAAGAAACAAGATTCTGGAGTGGATCAGAATTGCCCCCATCACCAAGAAGCCATTTGAGAATTTTAACAGAGTTCTGAGAATTCTCATTAATTCTTCCAAATCTAGAGAGAATAAAATCAGGAGCATGTACTTCTGTTTTCCCTCTCAAACCAGTTGGTTGACACTATGAGACCATAGAAATGAACAAGTGCTGATTTTCTCTGAAAGAGGTGTATTATTTAGGTCCAAACTGGGCTACGAATGACAGAAAACTGAAAGTAGTAGCTAATTAAGATATGCATATATTTCTTGCTCACATAAATATCCCAGGAGGTGACCTTGGGCTAGGTTATGATGCTGTGTATTTTGGGCAACCTGAGGCTCATTCTCCCTTTGTGACCCACTATTTATTTTTAGATGTCATGGAAAAGAAGATGACATTCACATCCCAAGAAAGGGCTGAAAAAAAGAACAAGCATACTGCCTTATGTGAAAGTTCCTGAAAGCTTTTACACACTTAACTTCCATCCCATCAGCCAGAAATTGGTGACTACACTTAACAGTAAGGGAGATACAAATATGTAGTTCTTATTCTAATGAGCAGTGAGTAGTGAGTCACCTTATGATCAGGAATTCTATTCTTTCATGAAAAAACAAATGGAGATTACAGAGAAGCAATCCCAATACTGATTTTAAGGACCAACCTGAAGTCTGAGACTACTCCCTTGGGAGTAGCACATTTTCCACAGTTAGAGGAATTTTAGTTCCAGGATAGGGCACTTAACAAATTCAAGCAGAGCAGAAACCCTGGATTATAGAAGAGACTGGAGATCAGTTTATGTCAACTTTGATCTCTTCACGTTACCCTTTCTGCAGGTCCTCAGGTTACAGACCTGTAACCTTGGGCATAGAGCATAAACATCGTTAACACCTCAAAGTACATAGGTAATTTGGAAGAGAAAACAAACTCGTTTCTGATACTGAAAGAAGGAATAAGGAAGATATTTATAATACAGAAATGAAAAGAAATAAAATTAGAGAATTGGGATAAAACGGCTCAAGGATGAACAAATGGGGGAAAAATGGCTTAGCACAGCTATCTAAGCAACAGAAAAAAAAAAAACAAAAACAACTTGTTTTTAAAGATAATTTACAATGCAAAAGACTGAACCCAACTTTGAAGAAACAAAAACCAAGGAACAGAAAGCAATTCCTCACAAGAGATTTATGCTACAAAATAACGTAAGAATATAATTAAATAAAATGAAAAATCAAAGAGAAGAAGACAGAACAGCAGAATGAGATTAAAAGAGAGGTTGCATGCTAAAGAAACAAAGTAAGGATCAAAATAATATCATTTGGAGCTACCAAAGATGTCAGACTAAAATGTAGAAAATAACAGTTATTAATGACATATTTGTATTACAATAAACAAAAGCAAATAATTCAAGGTTAAACCCCTGATTGTATTTCCATTTCAAACATGACCAAAAAAGTTTCAGGGATTGTGCATCACGTATATATATCATTAGATGGAGGAGAGTGTTACAGCTAGCCCAACAAAAATGTTTTTTTTTTTTTTTTTTCAGTAAATTCAATTCCTTTTTTTTTTTTAATCATCCAAGACCGAAGAGACAAGTGTGGAGTGTGAAAATAGCAGGCAGCGTTTGACATTTTAAAATTTGTTTTCTACTAGCTCCATACAAAGAAGAGCTTGCTCTAGGGCTGGCCTGAGACTTGGACCACAACAAAAGCTCAGTGTGGTGAGGTGAATGCCCATACAGACGAGACCGTTGGGAATGTACTCCATCTTCTTGGTAGCATTTGTTCCACCCACGCCCTCCTCTGCTGGTTTCCTTGAGATTGCTACAGAAGTCAGAGAAGACACATGCATGGCTTTGAAAAGTGGTGTAAATTTTCCTACTTGCATAAACTATATTTATCGAAACTAAAACTTGGCTTGGAAAGGTATTTGTATTATGGCTAGGTCTGTTTGTCTACATTTCTTTAATTTATGCAGTATATGTTAATTACTTTTTGAATGTGAAAATATTTTGACATTGCTTTTTCTCATTTCTTTGACTTCTTGAATAATTTTATCCCGAGTCTGCCTTTGAAGCACATCTGCTCTCTGGGCTTCCAGCCTTTTATTTAGTGTATACATCCTTCAGCACTGGTGCTCAAGCCTCTTGTTCCTGAAATCTTAAAACATTTTTAGCAAATTGGAATATTATCACGGAGGTGACTTCAGGCAATCTCATTTCTGAAGGTTAATTCTGGATAATCACCTCATCTAGACATTCAAAAAAGTAAAGATACACATTCAGACTAATCAAATTTAGGCTTATTCATGTTCCAAGAACAAAACAAGGTACTTAGTTTGGAGCCGAGGCAGGTCATTCAACAAAATTGGATCTACCTGACCCTCTCAGAAGCTATATAATGTGTTTTATCTGTTGTCAGAGGATGATCAAAAAGATGCAATTGCTCTTTACATGAAGGGAAGCATCGTGTGAATTCAGATAGAACACGTCTTACCTGCTCTGCTCTTAAAATCTAAGAAACGTACTTGAGGAAGATGTGTATTTGCGAACTTGGGGAATGGATTTGGGAAGGTTTCATCTCTTCAACTGAATACATGGGCATGGTTTCTGAAATCAGATGCAGCCACCTAGAGAGTGCCCACCCCGCAGCGGAGCCCCCTTCCCCTGTCATCCTGCGGCATACACATCACGTTCCCTATCCCTGTCCCTTTCTGACAAAGCATCACTCTAATGAGCCGTTTAAGTGACTGAAGAGAAGACAAACACATAGTTCAGAAAGGCTCTTGTTCACTAATCACTTTCCCACACAGCTGATAAATTTTTACAGGTTTTTAAGCCGGTATTTCTGAAATATCTTGTTAACAGTTACTATTAGGAGACGTTCACAGGTACAATAGGAATAATGCCGCATCTCGCTGTTACTAGCTTGGTATCCGGCCTATCAAGAAATTTAGAGAAAAATGTGGGACTGCAGTGCAGATTTTTCTCGGGGTATACCGAAGCAGCCTTTGCTTTAGCTGTGAGATTTTAAGAAGTATTTTCCAAGACATCTATCTTATACAGACAAGACTATTTTAAATTGGACTCATTAAATCATTTGTTGTCACAGCCAACAGCCGTGTGGAGGCTAGTTAACAAATGAAAAATGAGCCTTTCTAACTTGTTTATTTTATATGGATGCTTTCTTTATTTCGTTTTTTCCCCCCTCTGGTAGCACATTGACTTAGGGGATCTTGTTACAGTACTGCCTGACAAAAATTAAAAATGTGAAGGCTGAAAATACTAGAGACGTAATGCCCCAGTTCACATAAAATACTGGTGAAGAGGTTCCGACTCTGAGCCTATCTTCTAGTTCAGGGAAGAGAACCAATTAAAACCTCATTTAAGTTGTTGAAAGGTAACACAGAATTACTTGAGAAGCACAGAATTCCTGGTACAGAAAGAAAAAAAAAATGATGGTCCTAAATTCATCTCTGAGTTTTTCCTTGGAGCCCCTGTTTTGCTAGCTCAAGATTGTTTTCAACAGTATAGCTAAGATATCTTAATTTATTCACTCCTTCCTTCTTTCCTTTCTTCCTTCCTTCCTTCAGTTGTTCATCCGTCTGCTTCTAAATGCCACAGTTTATGGAAGGCATTTTTTACAAGTTTATTGGCAGGTAGTGTTTTTCTTTGCTGTTGGTATAAGTTAAACTTTATTTAATTTCAGTTTATAAATATTTCTTCTTGGTCAACATTTAAAAAAATTTTTTCATACTAGTGCTTTCTTAGCTATGGCCTAAATAAATATGTTCATTTATATATATTTTTTGGTTTCATTTTCCATCAAGGAATCCTTTTTAAGGTTTTCTCACTTTTGTTTATTTCCTACTAGCTTTCCCTGGATGTGTTGCCAAGTCTTAAGCAAAGTAGAACGGTATTTTCTGATTAGACGCAGGCAGCTTACAACAGGGAAATGTTGATGATGAAAAAGGACTTTGGGAAGAGGTATGTAAAATTTTGAATTTCACTTCCATCAATTTTCGTACTTGGAAAATGGAGATGACAGACTCATTAGAGGTTAATTCAAAGAGAAATGAACTAGCGGTGCCTGGGTGTCTCAGTGGGTTAAAGCCTCTGCCTTCAGCTCAGGTCCTGATCCTGGGGTCCTGGGATCGAGTCCTGAATTGGGCTCTCTGCTCAGCAGGGAGCCTGCTTCCTCTTCTCTCTATCTGCCTCTCTGCCTGCTTGTGATCTCTGTCTGCCTAAATAAATAAATATTTTTTTTAAAAAAAGAGAAACAAACTATACATAGAGGGTTCCTTGCACATAGTAGGCACACAATAAAAGTCACATCTACTCAGAAAACTTAAAACAAACAAATAAACAACAAGCAAAACAAAATTCTTTTGAATTCTCAAGTGGTATCCTCTTTTCAGCCCAGTTATCTACCAGGGGTCCCTTTAGCTTTTCAGCCTTCTCCTTTGTAATGAATGATTAGATTCAATTGAATTTTATGCAAATATCTATGTTTTTAAAAGTGTTTAGGTCAAATCCTCAAGATTTAGATTTAGATTTTTAGTTTAGATTTTTGAGGTAAGTGGTATTACTTGAGAATTGGGTCCTTACTGGTATTTGTAATATAATTCAATTTAGGAATATGACACACATTTTCTCCCTGGTTCACTAATAACAATGTTAAATATGCACAAACCTCACAACAACCATAGGGATAGCAACTTAGAATAGTCCTGCAATTTAATTTATTCCTATTTGTCATTGTTCTTCTTTGTGGTCTGGTAGTCATTTTATAGGATATTACAGAAAACACATTTGAACTAATTCCTCAAGCTACTGTACTTCCTTTCAAATTTCCCATTAACTCATATAGTCTACATTTTATTCATTTAATATTTCCCCCATTTATCTAAAAATTTTATCGTCCTTAACTTCCTTCCCTGTTTCTCTATTTTCCAAGTTGAAGCTAGATACATCTTATTTGTCATCTTGTATTCACTCAGGAAATTGATACTGAATGCCCAACGTGCACCAGGCATCTTTGGCACTGAAGAAAAAACAATCAATAAAACATAGTTTCTGACTTCTTGGAAGTTACATTTTAGTGGAGGGTGGAGAAAGGCCAATGATTGTTGTATAAGCAAATAAACGATCTGATATTAAATAGTGAAGAGTGCTGTGAAGAAAATAAAAGATGGATAGGGCACTTGGTGGCTTAGTCAGTTACGTAGCTGAGTGTTGATTTTGGCTCAAGTCATGATCTCAGGGTCCTGGGATCCAACCACGTGTCAGTCTCTGTGCTGTTGCAGAGTCTGCTTGAGGATTCTTTCTCTTCCTCTCTCTCTGCCACTCCCCCCCCCCCCCAGCTCATGTGCTCTCTCTTTCTCTCAGATAAATAAATACATCTTTAAAAAAAAAAAAAAAGAAGAAGTCTTTTTAAAGAAGAAAAGCCACTGCCTTTTTTTTTTTTTTTTTTTTTTAAGCAATGAAAAGACACTGGAGGGTTTTAAGCAGCAGAGTGGATTGATCTAATTTGTGCTTTGAGAAGATCATTTTGGTGTGTATGGAGAAGAGATGGGAGAATTGTGGGGTTATAAGCATTGAGGCAGGGAGACTAGTTTGGAGCCTGTTGCAGTAGTACAGGTGAGAGAAATGGTGGCTTGGACTAGGGTTTTATGAACAACACTATGGGAAATTGTCAGATCTGGGAGAGATTTGGGGGGCAGTGCCAATAGGACTTGCTGGTATGTTGGACGTGAGAAGTGATGGAAACAATGGTGCCTTGTTGGTTTTAGCACCTGAGAGACTGAAATCTACAGAGCACTTGTCACACAGTACTGTCATCCCTGTGCATCACTTCATGCTCTCCTACAGAGCCTGGAAGATCCTTGAAAAACGCTAACCCTTTGTATTTTTCTTTGGGTTACCAAAACCATTGCACTGGTTGTATCCAGTGAGTTTCTGTGGAATGAATGGAAGACAGAGAGGTAAATCTAAAATTATGTGACTTTCCAGGATCATAGCCTCTGTGTTAAAAACCACAGGTCGTGTGTTATGGTATTAAGAATAAAGGGTGCAACTTCTTGGCAGCACGTTTTATAGGATGACATGTTTCCGACAAGCAAATTTACAGTCCAGAAAGCAACCAGAATGTTTACAGGTGGAAAGTAAGTATAAAACAGAATTATGGACAGAAAAATATATTCTTTTTTCTTAAGATTTTATTTATTTATATGAGAGAGAGAGAGAGAGAGTGAGCATAAGAGGGGAGAAGGTCAGAGGCAGAAGCAGACTCCCCGTAGAACGGGAGCCCACTGTGGGACTTGATCCCAGGACTCCAGGATCATGACGCAAGCCAAAGGCAGTAGTCCAACCAACTGAGTCATCCAGGAGCCCTCCAAAATATACTCTTATCTGGATGATAGAAGTTCAAAAATAGACAAGATGTAGGTCCTTTAATTGTTTCAAAGAAAATACAACTACCTTAAACCTTAAGCTGTTATTTATGATATTAGGGAGACATCTGTATCAATTAGAATACTTTTGGATACAACTGGCTTAAGTCCAAAGCTCAGTAGTTTAGGTAGAGAGAATGCTTACTGGCTCATATAAAAACAACAACAACAACAACAACAACAACAACAACAACAAAAAAAAAAAACAGGGTAAGGCCTAGCTTGGGAAATTGCTTAAACAGGGTTTGAATGATGTTACCAGGGGTTCCTTTGTTTTATAGCTTTGTTCTTTATTTTTGCTTTAGCTTGATTCTCAAATGGTTATAAGATGGCAGCATCAACTCACATCTATTGATTTTCAGTGACCAAAAGAGACCTCCGACAGTGCAACAAGAGTATGGCTCTCATTGGTTCACTTTTCATCATGTATGCAGCCCTAAACCAGTCTGTGTGGTAAAAGAGAAGTAGTTCCTCAAAGGACCTTGAGATACCATTGGGAAGAAGAAATAGAAAATGGCAGAATGAATAGGAATGTTGCCTGTCAATTTTTAAATGTATGTGTATGGTTTCAATAGACTCATTTTTTAAAAGTAGATGATATTTAAAGTCACATTAGATTTTCAAGATCAAGAATGTAAAGACCTTCCCATTATTTTTGTGTCCCTGAGACTTACTGCTATGAAGTAGGCACTCAATAATACTTGTTGAATGAATGGGTAAACATGAGATGTCCCTTATAGAAATCTTTGCTGGACTTTGCTATTGACTTGCGTGATAAAACAAAGTAAGAATTTCTGTGCATGTGTGTAAATAGTTTGGAAAAAGTATTCCTAGGTGATCAAAACAATGCATAGAGGAAATTGTTAGACTGAATTACAGCATCCTGAAAAGGTCTTACAAGTTGAGATTTGGGCCTGCATTTTAAAATTTGGATTCTTTTTGATCTCTTTCACCTTTTAGGTATAAAATAAACACCATATTCCCTATGGCATTTCAGAGAACTGAACTTGATAATTCTGGCAGTGCTATTTTGCTCTTTCAAGACATTCAACAGCAAGCACATATGTGTCTGACTAAATGTCACTGTGCTTAAGATTTCTATAATTTGGATTTGGAAGCTGGCAAAGGGAGAAAGAAGACAGAACTTCTAAGTTTCTTATTACCCCGTCCCATGATGTTTCTTTGTTCATTTGATTCTAATGATTCCAACAGGAGTTGAAACAAAAGCTGAAGGATTGGCCTACCATGGGTTAATTACTTAGTAAAAGGGCTATTTCTTGAGTTTGATGGTGGGGAATGGGTCAGAAAAGACTAATTAGACAAGCTTCAAGTTCTAGGGAAATGCTAGTGGAACAGGTGAAAATAAACTGGTGATAATTGAGGGGCTAATTATCCTCCACCTAGCAATTGGCCACCAGGTGTTCTGTAGCACATAAAAGAAGGGACTGACAGAGCAACAGAGGCTTTTTTTTGTTTTCCCCAGAGAAATGAGGAATGTGTGGGGAAACACACACACACACACACACACACACACACACAATTTCCAGAGGAATTTGAAATCTGTAAAATGGTGTTTCTTGTATTTTGCACTTGTTCTTTCCTGCTGCATTGGGTAGAAAACTGGACCAAGGATATGTGCTTGTGTTTTATTTGTTTTTAAAGAATGAGTGTCCCTTCTGGTCTGTATACTCATGAAGAATTTTGGTGTTGGGTGTACATATACATATATCCTTATAATTAAGATTATGGTAACCATCTACATGGCACATTTATTAGACCAAGTTTACTGACATTTACAAAGGCCATTATGAATAACAGAATGAAAACCCATCAGTCTGGATTGTTATGAGCAGTGGCTTTGTAATGAACAAACCTCCTCTTACACATGCCGTATGGGAATACAAAGTTCTTAAACTATCTCCAGTAGTAGAAGGGGGTATTACCAAGATACCTCAGCAAGGATCTTTCAACTTCCTTTTTTTTAAAAAATTTATCATTTTATTAAAAAATCAGCTTTCAGAGTTCAGTAACTCAACGGGACTATCTCTGATGTAACATTTTCCAGGTAACATAAATAACAGAAAGAGTGTATACCTGGGATTAATGATTACCATTACAATTATGTAACATCCCATTCAGAAATAAGTCTACAAGCCAGAGACGGGATGACGAAGGTAGAGAACATTTTTTAAATGGCAAAAGTGGAAAGCAGGTTGTCAGAAGAATTAAGTTCAGACATGTAGGATGCTTGCCCAGCAGTTCTCATTCTGCTGTCTGAAACAGAACAGGATTCTTCTGTGGTGTAGGGTGGAGACAGCATTGTTTCTTAGGGCACTTTGCTCTGGAGCGAGGACATCTGCCTTTTTAGATGGTGCTCAACGTGGGTGGAACTCCAGATAGTGACGCTGCTCTGGTATCCCACAGTTCTGCTACAGGTTAAATGGCTGCTTTGGGAACTAACATCTCCCCCACCCCACACTCCCATTGTTGCCATTTCTGTTGGAAAGCAAAGCAATTTAAGGGTGACTTTGGAACCTGACTTGAATCATGGCTCTACCACTTCCTAGTGCTGTGACTTTGAGCAAAGACCTTAAATTTGCTGACTCGTGCCTTTTCTCATCTGTAAAATAGAAGGAATGATTACAACCTTGCAGGGAACTTGTAAAGATTAAGTGAGATGTAAAATGCCTTTTGTACTATTAAGGTTTAACCGGAAACCCAAACTGCCGTGTGCTACATAAATAAACACTGAGTGTATTATATAGGAAACGGAATACAGAGAATGTGGTACAAATGTAATGGAATAGCTAGAAAAAAACAAACAAACAAACAGGGAATGGTTAAGCAACTTGGTGATTTGTAGCAGCTGGAAACAAGTTCTACTGCTATGCCAAGAGGATAGGAGGGAACAGGGAACACAGGGATTATGTTGCTTATAGCAAGCTGGACTACAGCCAGTATGTCTCCATGGAGGACACACTTGACAGCGGTGCTCTCGGAAACAGAAGGAGAAATGTCTCTCCCTCCAGCCTCCATCCCCTGCCTCCCATCAGCTGAACTCATCCAGAAGCCAGCAGACATGGGAGCTAAGCTGAGAAGTACAGCAGCCTGCTGGACACATCTGCCCCGAGATAGAGAGAATGGGAGGAAGGCAAAGAATGGCACAGGTGGTAATAGTCCAATGACTGCTACCTGTGGCACGTTACCTGATACGTGGTTAGTACTTAGTTGGGGAGTTAACAGATCCATTTCTTTCCCTTCCCTGGGACCCAGGGGTCTTGTAGCTCTCTTTCCCCTCTCTCTCTTCCTTATCCAAATCTTTTAAAGGTCCCTCAAGCCTGGGAGAGATTAGGGAAGTAATATCAGCCTCTGCCTAGGGCCTGTATTCTCTCTAATGCTTCTCTCTTCCTACACAACATATCTCCTTGGAATCTCTTTCTTTCCCTCCATTTTTTTTTTCCTGAGAGAAAATAATTTATTCTTTAGATAAATGTAGGAAATGAGGATTTTCTTAAGGTGTCTCATCTCTTTCCCCCAAGGGGAACCTTCCAGATTCCAACTTGTCATCCTATATCCAGGGATCTCAATTTACTTTAAAAGCACACATTCAATTTATTTAATCATATTAGGTACTAGAAAAGCCTACCATAACTGACTTTGATGAATGTAGCTCTTCAGAACAATGGCCATGCCTGATTAAAGGAAGACCAACTCTTAAATAACTCCTGAAAAGTCAAGAAATTTTATTCTTGATCCTTGGTTACGTTTATTGGAGAGTTCTTTTTTTTTTTTTATTTTTTTAAGAGTTTATTTATTTATTTGACAGAGAGAGATCACAAGTAGGCAAAGAGGCAGGCAGAGAGAGAGGGAGAAGCAGGCTCCCTGCCAAGCAGAGAGCCTGATGCGAGGCTCAATCCCAGAACCCTGAGATCATGACCCGAGCTGAAGGCAGAGGCTTTAACCCACTGAGCCACCCAGGTGCCCCTGGAGAGTTCTTAATAGACTTGTATATCTGGTCTCCCTACGCTCATCAAAACTTGGAATATTGTAGCTCAAGTAGCGGGATGAGGAGAATGGAAACAATACAAAACATATCCTGATAAGCAAGCCTGGATTTGAAGGAAGATGGAGAGCCAAAATGAGCAAGACTATATTCCCCTCAGGGTCTGGATGTTGTGAATGATTATCCTGAATAAAAGAACACTGAATTGCTTTTAACATCTTCCGATTAAGGAGGCCTATACCTTCTAAAAGATTTTGAACCAAACCAAACCAAACAAAAAGGTTAAAAATCTTACTTATTAAGAAGTAAGCCTCAGTTATGTGAGTACTTAATCTACTATGGGCTACTCTGGCCTTGTTTTACACCATTCGAACAAGGCATTGCTATATAGCAAAGCCTACTTTTTCTTTTTAAAGTCAGTTGCCCTACATAGAATCATCAAAGGTTTATCACTTTCTAAAAGCTGAATGAAGGACCTGATAACATTTGTATTATAAAATAGATTACTTTTTCATTTTTCTGTGTTTAATATGTATGTAGAAATTAGACGTTAAAGATCAGAGAAAGACTACAATCGCCTTTTTCTTCTATTGAGCAAGTACCTGTCTAAGAAGTCCCCAGACTTAGAACTAGGCATTAGGAGAAGCTTCTGTGGAGCAGGGAGTCATGAGGATGAAAGATTATAGATAAGAGAACTCTGAGTGTGGATTTTAATCCAATGGGGAAGCTGTCAGCAGCATAATTAGAAGAAAAAGCTGCGTAGGGACCCTGCAGAATGCAATTGCTAAGCCGCAACCTATGACAATTTAGAAAATCCATCTTTTTTAGCCTTAAAATAAAAGCTTTCCCCACTTCAAGGACCGTCTGGAGAGTATGACTTCTGTAAACTCTGCACGAAGACCGATTTCAGATTACCGAGAGAAGAATGCAACCTATTTCATTGGGGAGACTTTTCCAAGTTAGAATACCTCTTCTCTTACGGTGTTTTATCTTGTTAACTCTTCAGTGGTTTGAAGTTCTTGATTTTGTATGGCTCCTGGGTTCCTATTTTTTTTTTTTTTTATTATACAACAGTGTTTTTTGAACTTCTTTTTTTTTTTAATTTTTTATTTTTTATAAACATATATTTTTATCCCCAGGGGTACAGGTCTGTGAATCACCAGGTTTACACACTTCACAGCACTCACCAAAGCACATACCCTCCCCAATGTCCATAATCCCACCCCCTTCTCCCAAACCCCCCTCCCCCCAGCAACCCTGTTTGTTTTGTGAAACAAGATGGGACTGGGTTCCTATTTTTTGAAAAGATACTTAGCCAAAGTCCAAATTCTGTAGGAAGAAAAGTTAGGAGGGTTTGATTTAGCCAGCACCAATAGCCACCAGTTCCCAAGAGACAAGATGGGTAACTACATCAGCAGAGTACTGTACTAAAACTTCTAAACAGGCCAAAGGATCTGTTACCCAGAAAGTCAGCATGTGTCAGAGTCGAGGGAATGGTGAGAAAAAGGGCATTAGAGATTCTAAGCCAAAGTAATAGATTTTATAAACACTATAAGCTCTCAGGAGAATGCCTGATGCTTTTAATTGTTAAATGTTGTTATTGTTTGCAAGGAACAAAAGTTCACTCAAGCTAGTGAGACAAAATAGTTGAGATGTTAATTTGTGATTTGGGGTTGTTCTTCAAACAGCTTCTTCCCTCATTTCAAATGGATAGCCAGACTTTTTTTGTTGTTTCTGTTATTTTCCACTCTTCTATTGTTTTCCCAACTTTATTGAGATATCTTTGACATATATCACTGTCTGAATTTCAGGCATATAGCATAAAGGTTTGACTTACATATAGTGTGACCTGATTACCACAGTAAGTTTAGTTAACATCCATCATCTGATGTAGAGATGATAAAAAGAAATGGGGGAATAAAAAAGAAACAAGTTATTTTCTCCTTGCTATGAGAACTCTTAGGGTTTACTCTCTGAACACCTTCTCTAGGTACCATACCCCAGTGGTTAACTGTAGCTGTCATTGTTATGCCCGAGTTTTCGTGTCTGAGAGACCACCAAGGAGCCAAGCACCAATGCAATCACACAAGGTTTTTTTTGACAAGTTTAAGCTTGGGCCCAAGTATACATGACACAGCGGCATAGGGACTTGGACCCCGAACCAGATTACTGTTAGTGTTTTTAAAGGCAGAGTAGGGGTGGACTCCGCGGTGGGTGAGGACAAAGGGGATTATGGATGATGTAAGTCTCCAAGGATTTTTGGAAGCAAGGTCTCCAGGACCTTGGGGGCTAGCTATTGTTGGGAGAAAGCTTATTTATTACCAATAATAAAAATATTCTCGTGAGACCCTTTAGATGTATATCAGTGGGCCATATACTTGGGAATGATTCTCGACACTATCTTGGAGGTTTAGAGATAATGGAATTATTAAAGTAGACTTACAGGATCCTGGTTGGACCTGTTGGGGTAGGGGGCCGGTCAGGCTAGGATTGTCCTTAGCAAAACCTCAAGGTGAGGGCAGTTGAGTCCCCAGGGGAGAGCCACTCTGTCTGTTTTAAGGGCTTGTCAGTAGGTGAGGAATTTTAATGATTTTCTTCTGCCTCTGTTTCCCACATCAGCTAAACTTGAAGTCAGATGGCCTTAATTTTCTCGGCCTCCACAGTCATAAGATACATTGCGTCTTTAGTACTTATTTATCTTATAACTGAAAGCTTTTGACCACCTTTTTCCAATTGCCCCATCCTCCCTTCCATCTCTGGTAACCACAAATCTGATCTCTTTTTCTATGAGTTTGGGGTTTTTTCTGTTTTGTTTTTTAGATTCCACTATAAGTGGGATTATACAGTATTTGTCTTTCTCTGGCTTACTTCACTTAGCATAACACCCACAAGGTCCATCTATGTTACCACAAATGGTGCATTTCCCTCATATTTTATGGCTGAGTAATATTCCATTGCATCATTCCAATGGAATAATATTCCATTCCATTGCAATAATATTCCATTATGGCTGAATAATATTCCATTCAATATTCCATTGAATAATATTCCATTGAGATAGATATAGATATAGCTATATCTAGCTATATCTATATCTATATATATATCACAACTACTTTATTCTCATTCATTGATAGACACTTGGTTGCTTCCATGTCTTGGCTACTATAAATATTGCTGGATAGCCAGGCTTTTTGTATATCAATCTTCAGGGGCATTTGCAGGATGCAGATTAGAAGTTGCTGGAAGGTACTAGCTCTTTCTCTCCTTTGTGAAAGCTTACACTCTTGAAAAGATTATGTAAGGAAGGAGAGAAAAAGGAATGCTCCAAGAAAGTTTGGAAGAAAAAGGATGTGGGCAAGGAGAAGATCTATTTTCCTACGTCAGTATGGTGGAAGGATAGATTTTGTGGGTCCTGTTGGTAGCAGGGTCTTGCTCAGTGCTCGTGACTGTGATGTCAGAAGGGGCATAGCCTCAGAAGGGATGAAATTGTGGCCACTGCTGGAGCCTAGACCTAAGGCCCAAGATCTGCAAGCTTCATTAAAGGTTCACACACTTTAGGCTGGGCAAGAAAGCCCCTGAGCCTTCAAATCCCAAGAAACCTTGAGGACTGCGATAACGTGTCTTTCAGCATTAATTCCTGCTGACTAATGGCCACGTCCTGAAGGAGACTTCCTGAGGCATCAGTGTTGCCCAAGCCGCTAGAACCTTTATATAACACTTTGAGTGGGTGTGAGGGTAGGAGCAATAACAAATGAGGTGAAATTCCAGTCAGTCTGGTAGGATGAGGACTAGGAGATGAAATTAAGCAGACTTAGAAAAGTAAATAAAATTTCATATTTTTCATAGTTTTACAGACCATGATGTAGACCTACTATACTTTAGGCAAAAGTGAAAAATGTATCATATGCATGAGATTATATTTTAATCCTTGCTTACATCCCCAAACCTACCTCATTCTACCATCCTTCTTGGTTACTGTACTCTAGCCAAGCTGTTTAGTCCCCAACCAGCCCTGCTCCTTTATACCCAAGGAACTTTGTGTTTTAACTTCCTTTTGCCTGAAAAATGCTTCTTCAAATATTTGCATGACTGGCTTCTGCTCACCTTTCAGATCTTACCTTAAACGGTATTTCCTAGGAGAGGTCCTTCCCTGATCAGACTAAATAAAAAGATCCTTCTCTCACACCCACTTCTGTGGCAAAGCAGTTATTCTCAATTGCCTTGTTTTATATTCCTTCTAAGGAATTATCATGAACTAGTTAGATAGATAGATAAGGTATTATTTTTCTAGAATTGCCATACCAAACACCACAGACTGAGTGGCTTAACAGCAGAAATTAATTTTCTCACAGTTCTGGAGGCCAGAAGTCCAAAGTCAAGGTGTTGCATGCTTTATTTCTTCTGAGGCTTCTCTTCTTGGCCTGGAGATGGCCTCTGTCTTGCTATGTCTTCAGATGGTCCTTTTCTCTCTGTGTGTCTATGTCTTAATTTCCTTCTCTTATAAAGATACAAGTCATACTGGATTAAACACATGGAATTTGAGTGGATACAATTCAGCCCTTAATAGATAGATAGATAGATAGATAGATAGATAGATAGATAGAAAGAATGAATGAACTCAGTAACTATTCTGCTGGGGAGAGACACTCATCTGGCTGTGGGCCTAAGGGAAGCAATCTGGGGTCCTTCTATTTGCCTTAATCCTTACTTTCCCAGCTGTAGAGATACCTAACATCCCTAATTCATAAGCCTTATGATGCTAGTGGCATGAATCAGTTTGCTTTTTTTTGATTTCCTCTTCCCCCTCCTTTATTTCTTTCCCCTACTAGTCACTGAAGAAACCATAACAAACTCAAGTCACATTCAGTGAGTAGCCATACAGCTGCTTCTCATCTTCTGAAACACTGTTGGCATTTTCTTACTGGTTGTTGTCCTCTCTCTTATTCACTTTCTCATTTGATTTTATACATTTTTTTCTTTACGATCGTGCTAGGATGATTATGTGATGATGCGGAGAGAATCTGCAGAGTCAATCCTTCATGGTTAATTTAATCTAGAATCTGCTATGTTATTTTTAGCTTTGTTTAATAAGACTTTAAGGTCCTGAAACCTCATTCCTCATTTCTGATGAGTTCCCTATTATGAATTGTGCAAAATTTCTATTCTTAATGATCAATACATTTATTTTTATAGAATTAACTACATAAGAAGGAGTATTATCCAGGAAATTAAAAAAATTATATCTAACGCTGGCCCTTGTTTCTATGGATTTGATGAAATTCTTATGTATAAGTCTGGGTCAATATATAACAAAATGATACCACATCACACAGTAACATTTAGAACATTGGAAAAGATAATCTGGCCCAATGCAGCTTTGGTTTCAGTTGTCATTACTTGCCTAGACAAACCTGATATATAGTCCAACCAGATTAGCAACTTGTTCCCCAAACGTGCCTCACATATTTCAGTCTGAGTGCATTTGTTTGGTGTATTTCTTCCTTTTAGATGATTTTAAATGATGATTAATCTTCATTTGTTAAAATCCTTTCCATTTCTCAAAGCCCACCTCAAAAGCCAGCTTTCTAGAAGCTCTTAACTAGATGTTCTGTCACGCCTTTGAATTTAATATTTCTACTCCTTTTCTGGCTCTTATTTGAGTCTAGTCAACGTGCGAGCAAACTCAGTATATCGTTCTTACCACACTAAAAGCATCGAGAAGACAAAGTTTTAGTCAATTCTTCATGACTGCCTATGGCAATACTTTGCATTTAGCAAGAGCTCAATAAAATTTGTTGATTTGAATTAAATTCCCAGGTCACAGTAACTTCAGTTGATAACTAATGGGAAATATGAATTTATTTAAATACTAATCTCTATAAAATAATTAGAAAGCTAAATCTGCTTTTAATACTATTATGCATCCTCCTGCCAAATTAAACCCAACGAAAGCATTGTAAATCCAAAACCATACTTAATTTTCATGTTACGTAGGTAATGTGGGGATTTGTTTTTGTTTTTATTGTTGTTGTTTATTTGTTTGCATTTATAAAAATTAGGGAAGTGCCTTGAAAACTGATTATATAGACTCACAAGAAAAGGTTTTAGGACAAATTTAATATAGGCTTAAAGACCTGTCAGTCTGTTACGCGCAACAGACCCAAGGAGTGTCTTTGGCTATTATTATACAGAAAATGAAGAAGACATCTGTTTAAGAGATATTCCTGCTAACGCAGAACTGGGAGCAGAGAGCAGTAGTTGAAGAAGAGAAGAGAGCAGAACTAAGCAGATGATACATCTAGTAGTTTTTCCCCAAGAGGTTTTAAGTATAAAGAAGTGGCACTGCCAACGTACTAAAAACCCTTCAGGGAATCATGAAGCTTCCACACACTGATCTGTGCCACAGGAAATTCAGAGCAGTGAAGATGGGCCGGCCTCAATAATTTCAGAAGAGTTTGACTTCCCTGAAACCAGCACGCATTTCAGTATAACAAATATATAAAACTTTCAATGTTGTACAGCATTACTGAGTGATAACCAAGGATTTCCTCCTGTTTGTTCCACTGCTATGTTGTCAGGGACAAAAAGAAAGCAAATTTTCTTTTTCTGCATACCGTACCCATGACCAAGCTGTGGCATGTCACGCACACAAATGATGAAAATATAGCAAGACACAGGAATAGGTGTTTTAAGAATTAAAAGGAGTAGCTAACAGGCTGGTACTTTGTTACAGGATGTCTACTCAATAAGTCAGCAATTGGTTCATGGTTCCAAATCTGGTCAATGGTGATCAAGTATTAATAGGTATTAGCTGATATGAAAGAATTAACAAGAAATAATCAAAATACATTTTTCTATATTATGCAAGTTAGAAAATCATGCTGTCAACAATGATCCACAGAAATTAGAAGAGGTTATAATATCAAATAATTCATAGTTCCTTGTTATGCACAGGGACATCCAGTACACAGATTTTTGAAGCCTTTTTGTCCTTTACCTAAAGCTAATTAGTGGAAAAGCCAGGACTAGAATTCCAGGCTTGGGTTCACTTATGCTTTTTCTACTCATCACACTGCCAAGGACAAGCAAGGTTTATTGAGCAATAGATATAACAACTATTCTGATTGTTAACCATAAAGCACTTTGAAACCTTAATTTCTTGAGAATCAGGACAATTTATAAAATTCTTTAATCATTTTTGTATGTGGTGGTGCATATTTATCTCCAGCTGAAAGGAAAGGGTCATAACCATATCCTTTCATTAATTCACTTGACTGACATTTACTGTGTTCCTTCTGTGTGTCAGTCACAGCAAAATTTATTGTTTCAGTTCATTGACAATATTCTTACCAATGGTGAGTTTTCAAATAGGTGCATTCAGATAGTTTAAGGGAAAATAAATCGGATTTGTAAAGTACATGTCCCCCTTTTATTTAAGACCTTTGCATTGGGCACTCAACCTATTTTCTTCCGTGGCTATAAACAATTCCTTTAACCTGCCAGTCATTTGTAAACTCATGACCTTAATTCCAGAACTATGGAGAATATGGTTGAGTCATTGCACATTCAGTCTTTGCTTGGTAAGTATGTAGCATGGTCATATTGTTATGAACAAGGATACAGGGAAATAGGACTGGTCTATTATTACAGATAAGATCTACTGGTTTTTAAGTAATGATGTTATGTTATATAGAAGTGAAGTAATATTAATAGCTGTTTAACTCTCTTACTGGAGCTTGGTTATTGGGCAGCAGTAAGGAGATTTTGGGGGGGCATTTATGGTAGATTTCTTTTTATAGCTTTCATGATTATTAGGCAAAAGCATGTCATGAGAATAGTAAAGCCATGCCTTTTGCTTCCTGAGCAGGTCTCTGTAAGCAATTTAATATGGTTCACCGAGAGAGGGTATGTTAGCTAGTCCAAGGTAAGCCTAAACAAACTGCAGTAGAAATTGAAATGGTTGTTCCTGGCTCAATTCATGCCCCTGGATTAAACTGAAATATTACCCATGTCATATAGGGATATTGAAGAGAGTTGTAATTCTGTTGGTTTCAACTAGGTACTGCCAGCAGTAACTGCCATATGAGAAACAGTGGAAATACATTTCTTGAAGAATTATTAGTAAAAGGTGAAACTCCAACAAGAAGTGCAATTCAAAATAGTAATAAAATAAAGAATAAGGAAAATTATTTGCTATCTACAAGAGTAAAATTATGGAAAGCTGTCCTCAGTGAAATTACCCTCCTCATAGAACTACAGAATTGTTTGGATTTCTTTTACTGCTTCTGTTGAGTAAGCTGAGTTTACATTGTTTCCAGAGATACACACATTATATTATTTATTTCCATAACTGGTGAAATTCCAGCATCATAAATAACTTTCCCACAGCCTGTGTGGTTTTATTTAGTGTGTACATATTAATGCCTTAAATTACATTTCTATAGCACATTCAATGAGCATACTAATAAAATCACAGCCCGCTTCAATGACCTTGAGACTGAACCTCAGTCCTTCACCTACAGAATTTTAAAAACACGGACATGGAGGAGGCAGAGGGAAGATGCATAAGTAATTGTGGATTCAAAGCATATGTTTATCTCTGGGAGTATTTGCTCCTCAAATGTTGTTAATATTTAAATATACATTTTCAGAAAGCAGCCATTTTCTAATAATAACTCTTGCGACCAACTTAAAATTTTGCAGGCTGCCAATCTTCAGTTAGACCCCTTAACTGTGCTGCTCTCCCTAATAGCAATTGTCAATTTGACAATCCCTCTAATTGCCAAAGCACTTTGTAGATATTAACCAGGAAATCTCACAGAACTCCTCAGATGCAGTTCTCTCCCTTCTTAAGGGAGGGACAACTGAGCGTAAGTGACTTGTCTTATAACTACAAAGGAGAGCGAAGAGTAGGACTGGGATTACAATTCTGCGACTGGCAATTACGAAAATCAACAATCTTGTGTCAGCAAAACCATTTTCGGATTTTGGTTCCCTAATGGAAAGTGAAGTATTAGAGACATGAAGGTCTTAAATACTATTTAGTTACATGTATTTGTACTTTGTTTCTGCTGTGTAAGTTTATGTTTCCCTAATTTGTAAGGTTGAGATTATAGTAAAAAGTAAAACGGGATGAGCAAAAACTCTGAAGGAATGAACGATAAGCTTTTGAAATACTATTACAACCTGGAGTGATCCCAGAGCTCACTACCACCCAACCCTCAGAAAATACTTAAAAAGAATGTCTTCAGCCGGAGGAGTCAAGATGGCGGAGAAGTAGCAGGCTGAGACTACTTCAGTTAGCCGGAGATCAGCTAGATAGCTTATCTAAAGATTGCAAACACCTGAAAATCCATCGGCAGATCGAAGAGAAGAAGAACAGCAATTCTGGAAACAGAAAAACAACCACTTTCTGAAAGGTAGGACCGGCGGAGAAGTGAATCCAAAGCGACGGGAAGATAGACCCCGGGGGGAGGGGCCGGCTCCCGGCAAGCGGCGGAGCAACCGCGCACAAAATCAGGACTTTTAAAAGTCTGTTCCGCTGAGGGACATCGCTCCAGAGGCTAAACCGGAGTGAAGCCCACGCGGGGTCAGTGTGGCCTCAGGTCCCGCAGGGTCACAGAAGGATCGGGGGTGTCTGAGTGTCACAGAGCTTGCGGGTATTGGAACGGGAAAGCCGGCTACAGAGACAGAGCCGACAGTAAGCTCGCAGCTCGGTGTTACCTTGAACCAGTCGCAGGCTCGGTGAGCTCGGAGCGCGGCCGGAGGTCAGGCAGACGGGAGTAACTGGCGCTGTACTCTGAGGGCGCACTGAGGGGTGCGGCCCTGGGCTCTCGGCTCCTCCAGGCCGGAGACCAGGAGGCCGCCATTTGTATTCCCGTCCTCTGGAACTCTTTGGAAAGCGCTCAGGGAACGAAAGCTCCTGAAAGCAAACCCGAGCGGATTACTCAGCCCGGCCCCTGATAAGGGCGGTACAATTCCGCCTGGGGCAAAGACACTTGAGAATCACTACAACAGGCCCCTCCCCCAGAAGATCAACAAGAAATCCAGCCGATACCAAGTTCACTTACCAAGGAGTGCGGTTTCAATACCAAGGAGAGCAGCAGAATTCCAGAGGAGGAGAAAGCAAAGCACGGAACTCATGGCTTTTTCCCTGTGATTTTTTTTAGTCTCGCAGTTAATTTAATTTTTTTCTTTTTCATTTTTTGTTTTTTTTTCTCACCTTCTGGTAAAATTTTTTTTTAACTTTTACCTTTTTCTTTTTTAACGTTTTTTAACCAGTTTATCTAATATATATATTTTTTCTTTTTTATATTTTTCTTATTTGTTTTCTTTTTTTTAATTCTTTTCTTTTTTTTTCTTTTTTCTTTTTTTTCTTTCTTCCTTTTTGAACCTCTTTTTATCCCCTTTCTCCCTCCTCACGATTTGGGATCTCTTCTAATTTGGTTAAAGCATATTTTCCTGGGGTTGTTGCCACCCTTTTAGTATTTTACTTGCTCCTTCATATACTCTTATCTGGACAAAATGACAAGAAGGAAAAATTAAACACAAAAAAAAGAACAAGAGGCAGTACCGAAGGCTAGGGACCTAATCAATACAGACATTGGTAATATGTCAGATCTAGAGTTCAGAATGACAATTCTCAAGGTTCTAGCCGGGCGCGAAAAAGGCATGGAAGATATGAGAGAAACCCTCTCGAGAGATATAAAAGCCCTTTCTGGAGAAATAAAAGAACTAAAATCTAACCAAGTTGAAATCAAAAAAGCTATTAATGAAGTGCAATCAAAATGGAGGCTCTCACTGCTAGGATAAATGAGGCAGAAGAAAGAATTAGTGATATAGAAGACCAAATGACAGAGAATAAAGAAGCTGAGCAAAAGAGGGACAAACAGCTACTGGACCACGAGGGGAGAATTCGAGAGATAAGTGACACCATAAGACGAAACAACATTAGAATAATTGGGATTCCAGAAGAAGAAGAAAGAGAGAGGGGAGCAGAAGGTATACTGGAGAGAATTATTGGGGAGAATTTCCCCAATATGGCAAAGGGAACGAGCATCAAAATTCAGGAGGTTCAGAGAATGCCCCTCAAAATCAATAAGAATAGGCCCACACCCCGTCACCTAATAGTAAAATTTACAAGTCTCAGTGACAAAGAGAAAATCCTGCAAGCAACCCGGGAAAAGAAGTCTGTAACATACAATGGTAAAAATATTAGATTGGCAGCTGACTTATCCACAGAGACCTGGCAGGCCAGAAGGAGCTGGCATGATATTTTCAGAGCAATAAACGAGAAAAACATGTAGCCAAGAATACTATATCCAGCTAGGCTATCATTGAAAATAGAAGGAGAGATTAAAAGCTTCCAGGACAAACAAAAACTGAAAGAATTTGCAAACACCAAACCAGCTCTACAGGAAATATTGAAAGGGGTCCTCTAAGCAAAGAGAGAGCCTACAAGTGGTAGATCAGAAAGGAACAGAGACCATATACAGTAACAGTCACCTTACAGGCAATACAATGGCACTAAATTCATATCTCTCAATAGTTACCCTGAATGTTAATGGGCTAAATGCCCCTGTCAAAAGACACAGGCTATCAGAATGGATAAAAAAACAAAACCCATCTATATGTTGCCTCCAAGAAACTCATTTTAAGCCCGAAGACACCTCCAGATTTAAAGTGAGGGGGTGGAAAAGAATTTACCATGCTAATGGACATCAGAAGAAAGCAGGAGTGGCAATCCTTATATCAGATCAATTAGATTTTAAGCCAAAGACTATAATAAGAGATGAGGAAGGACACTATATCATACTCAAAGGGTCTGTCCAACAAGAAGATTTAACAATTTTAAATATCTGTGCCCCCAACGTGGGAGCAGCCAACTATATAAACCAATTAATAACAAAATCAAAGAAACACATCAACAATAATACAATAATAGTAGGGGACTTTAACACTCCCCTCACTGAAATGGACAGATCATCCAAGCAAAAGATCAGCAAGGAAATAAAGGCCTTAAAGGACACACTGGACCAGATGGACATCACAGATATATTCAGAATATTTCATCCCAAAGCAACAGAATACACATTCTTCTCTAGTGCACATGGAACATTCTCCAGAATAGATCACATCCTCGGTCCTAAATCAGGACTCAACTGGTATCAAAAGATTGGGATCATTCCCTGCATATTTTCAGAACACAATGCTCTAAAGCTAGAACTCAACCACAAAAGGAAGTTTGAAAAGAACCCAAATACATGGAGACTTATCAGTATCCTTCTAAAGAATGAATGGGTCAACCGGGAAATTAAAGAAGAATTGAAAAAAATCATGGAAACAAATGATAATGAAAATACAACGGTTCAAAATCTGTGGGACACAACAAAGGCAGTCCTGAGAGGAAAATATATAGCGGTTCAAGCCTTTCTCAAGAAACAAGAAAGGTCTCAGGTACACAACCTAAACCTACACCTAAAGGAGCTGGAGAAAGAACAAGAAAGAAACCCTAAGCCCAGCAGGAGAAGAGAAATCATAAAGATCAGAGCAGAAATCAATGAAATAGAAACCAAAAAAACAATAGAACAAATCAACGAAACTAGGAGCTGGTTCTTTGAAAGAATTAATAAAATTGATAAACCCCTGGCCCGACTTATCAAAAAGAAAAGAGAAAGGACCCAAATAAATAAAATCATGAACGAAAGAGGAGAGATCACAACTAACACCAAAGAAATACAAACTATTATAAGAACATACTATGAGCAACTCTACGCCAACAAATTTGACAATCTGGAAGAAATGGATGCATTCCTAGAAACATATAAACTACCACAACTGAACCAGGAAGAAATAGAAAGCCTGAACAGACCCATAACCAGTAAGGAGATTGAAACAGTCATTAAAAATATCCAAACAAACAAAAGCCCAGGGCCAGATCGCTTCCCAGGGAAATTCTACCAAACATTTAAAGAAGAACTAATTCCTATTCTCCTGAAACTGTTCCAAAAAATAGAAATGGAAGGAAAACTTCCAAACTCATTTTATGAGACCAGCATCACCTTGATCCCAAAACCAGACAAGGGTCCCATCAAAAAAGAGAGCTATAGACCAATATCCTTGATGAACACAGATGCGAAAATACTCAACAAAATACTAGCCAATAGGATTCAACAGTACATTAAAAGGATTATTCACCACGACCAAGTGGGATTTATTCCAGGGCTGCAAGGTTGGTTCAACATCCGCAAATCAGTCAATGTGATACAACACATCAATAAAAGAAAGAACAAGAACCATATGATACTCTCAATAGATGCTGAAAAAGCATTTGACAAAGTACAGCATCCCTTCCTGATCAAAACTCTTCAAAGTGTAGGGATAGAGGGCACATACCTCAATATCATCAAAGCCATCTATGAAAAACCCACCACAAATATCATTCTCAATGGAGAAAAACTGAAAGCTTTTCTGCTAAGTTCAGGAACACGGCAGGGATGTCCATTATCACCACTGCTATTCAACATAGTACTAGAGGTCCTAGCCTCAGCAATCAGACAACAAAAGGAAATTAAAGGCATCCAAATTGGCAAAGAAGAAGTCAAATTATCACTCTTCGCAGATGATATGATACTATATGTGGAAAACCCAAAAGACTCCACTCCAAAACTGCTAGAACTTATACAGGAATTCAGTAAAGTGTCAGGATATAAAATCAATGCACAGAAATCAGTTGCATTTCTCTACACCAAGAGCAAGACAGAAGAAAGAGAAATTAAGGAGTCAATCCCATTTCCAATTGCACCCAAAACCATAAGATACCTAGGAATAAACCTAACCAAAGAGGCACAGAATCTATACTCAGAAAACTATAAAGTACTCATGAAAGAAATTGAGGAAGACACAAAGAAATGGAAAAATGTTCCATGCTCCTGGTTTGGAAGAACAAATATTGTGAAAATGTCTATGCTACCTAAAGCAATCTACACATTTAATGCAATTCCTATCAAAGTACCATCCATCTTTTTCAAAGAAATGGAACAAATAATTCTAAAATTTATATGGAACCAGAAAAGACCTCGAATAGCCAAAGGGATATTAAAAAAGAAAGCCAACGTTGGTGGCATCACAATTCCGGACTTCAAGCTCTATTACAAAGCTGTCATCATCAAGGCAGCATGGTACTGGCACAAAAACAGACACATAGATCAATGGAACAGAATAGAGACCCCAGAAATAGACCCTCAACTCAACAGTCAACTAATCTTCGACAAAGCAGGAAAGAATGTCCAATGGAAAAAAGACAGCCTCTTCAATAAATGGTGCTGGGAAAATTGGACAGCCACATGCAGAAAAATGAAATTGGACCATTTCCTTACACCACACACAAAAATAGACTCAAAATGGATAAAGGACCTCAATGTGAGAAAGGAATCCATCAAAATCCTTGAGGAGAACACAGGCAGCAACCTCTTCGACCTCAGCCACAGCAACATCTTCCTAGGAACAATGCCAAAGGCAAGGGAAGCAAGGGCAAAAATGAACTATTGGGATTTCATCAAGGTCAAAAGCTTTTGCACAGCAAAGGAAACAGTTAACAAAATCAAAAGACAACTGACAGAATGGGAGAAGATATTTGCAAACGACATATCAGATAAAGGACTAGTGTCCAGAATCTATAAAGAACTTAGCAAACTCAACACCCAGAGAACAAATAATCCAATCAAGAAATGGGCAGAGGACATGAACAGACATTTCTGCAAAGAAGACATCCAGATGGCCAACAGACACATGAAAAAGTGCTCCCTATCACTCGGCATCAGGGAAATACAAATCAAAACCACAATGAGATATCACCTCACACCAGTCAGAATGGCTAAAATCAACAAGTCAGGAAATGACAGATGCTGGCGAGGATGCGGAGAAAGGGGAACCCTCCTACACTCTTGGTGGGAATGCAAGCTGGTGCAGCCACTCTGGAAAACAGCATGGAGGTTCCTCAAAATGTTGAAAATAGAACTGCCCTATGACCCAGCAATTGCACTATTGGGTATTTACCCTAAAGATACAAACGTAGTGATCCAAAGGGGCACGTGCACCCGAATGTTTATAGCAGCAATGTCCACAATAGCCAAACTATGGAAAGAACCTAGATGTCCATCAACAGATGAATGGATCAAGAAGATGTGGTATATATACACAATGGAATACTATGCAGCCATCAAAAGAAATGAAATCTTGCCATTTGCGACAACATGGATGGAACTAGAGCGTATCATGCTTAGCGAAATAAGTCAAGCAGAGAAAGACAACTATCATATGATCTCCCTGATATGAGGAAGTGGTGATGCAACATGGGGGCTTAAGTGGGTAGGAGAAGAATCAATGAAACAAGATGGGATTGGGAGGGAGACAAACCATAAGGGACTCTTAATCTCACAAAACAAACTGAGGGTTGCTGGGCGGAGGGGGTTTGGGAGAAGGGGGTGGGATTATGGACATTGGGGAGGGTATGTGCTTTGGCGAGTGCTGTGAAGTGTGTAAACCTGGTGATTCACAGACCTGTACCCCTGGGGATAAAAATATATGTTTATAAAAAATAAAAAAGTAAAAAAAATAAAAAAAAAAAGAATGTCTTCTCTGAAAATATTACTATCGAGGACATATAGGGAAGGCCAACATACATTTCATAGTTATCAGGTAAACTAAGCACTATCCCTGTTATCCCTTACCCTTCTTTTAGCGCTAATGTTACCATTGTATTTATAAAAGTAAGCAGACAAAAAAAGTATTTTGGATGCTTTATTTTATACCATCTGCTGTCTGGAGGAAAAATTAAAATGAAAAAAGTGTATTCTTAGAAATTATTTACATTCTACAGAATATCTTTACATTCTACAATAAAACATTGACATTAAAAATCTGGTCAATTTATTTTTCTGATGAAGATAGTATGTACTTATGATACAGTTCAAAACCATAACATCGAACACTATGAAAATTAGAAAATTTGGTTACAATTTACTTAAAGCGGAAGAATCAAATGAAACCTGAAAAAAAAAAACCACAACAAAAAACAAAACGGAAAAATCTATCAGGATAAAACTAGAGAAAGCTGAAGAAAAAAGAAACATGACTAATTAACATTCTGGGCAATTATTAGTGTGCTCTACTTCCTAGAAAATTTTAAACCATAAGCTCACTGAATATTTTAGACCTAGAAGGATAGTGAGAGAGATTATCTTTTAATATAGTGTCTTTATTTAATACTGCATTTCCTTGATTCTAAGACCCACATTTTTTTTCACATTTTAACATCACTGAAATTGAAATGCATCCAACAATCAAAAGTGTCTTATTTTTGCTGTTGGCTAATGTTTCCAAATTTCTAATAAGTATTCATCCTTGAGATTCATTAATGAACAACTAGAATTTTAGGTGACTTTTCAGGAATTCCCTGAACTATGTTATTCTGCATTTTTCATAACACACTATTTATGTGTTTTAAATAATAATGAGTGACCATAGTAATAAATAGTGAATCATTTTTCTATGGTAGGGTTATATTGAGAATTTCAGATGTTGTTTTAAGGTAGTGGTTGGCAAACTTTTTCTTTAAAGGGCCAGATTATAAATATTTGAGGTGTTGTGGGCCATGTGATCTGGTTGGCTATAGTGCAAAAACAACCATAGACAATTCATAAATGAGTGTGGCTGTGTTCTAATGAAACTATTCATGGACACCAAAATTTGAAATTCATAAAATTTTCACATGCACAGGATATTATTTTTATTTTCATTTTTTTTCCTCAATGATTTAAATATATAAAAACCATTCTTAACTCACTGGCTGTTTAAAAAAAGTAGCAGGTTGGATTTGGCTCCTGGGACAAAAATGGTCTGCTGACCCCCACTTTAAGCTACTGAGATTTAATGGCCTTGCCTGAAATATTCTTTACTACCCCAAGGTGGATAATCTATAAATCTATAAATAATGACAAATATTCTGAAAACTCCTTTATAGACCCCTCCCTTTTGCCAGAGTTCCACCTTTAATGATAGCTGTTCGAACTTCATCTGCCCGTTGTACTCTTCTCTCTCTGCCAGATCCTAGACCCTTTTATTCCCGCCCTTGTACCCCAAGTTATTTGTTACGTAAAAGTATTTATTCCCAATTAAAAAAAATTTTTTTAAGTATTTATTCCCTTATCATTTTTTCTTCCTTTTTCATTTTATCTTTCATCTCTGATAAGCAAAACCCAAATGTTTTCTGTGGGACTTGACCTCTTAGAAGGTCAGGTACTTGGGGAAAAGGTGCATATTTAATCATTTATCTGGGCACACATACTTTATTCATGCCAAAATATTACTACTTGATGCTATAAGAAAGTTCTTAAAGGCAATATCATGTAATAAAATTAAACACTTTCAAAATGTAGTACTTCATACAGATAAGAATAAACAGAAGGCTGGACTCTGTGCCCCCCGCCCATTCCCCCACTCCCATCTATCATGGAGCAAGAAGAAATGTCCCAGTAACTGATGAATCATAGTTAAATGCAACCACAAACCCAGGAATTTTTAAAGTGTGATTCAGCACTACAAGTATTTTCAACTCCATTTCAGTAGATACTGACATTTAAACTGGGAGTTCACTGTGACAACTACAGCAAAGCACTATTAGGTTACACACATCTGCACTTGTCCAGATAAATGCACTCACCAAACTCCCTAACTCCCTTTAGAGGGATAAGGAAGCCCATTAATGGAAACTCATCACTGACCAGAATGGAACTGGTTATCGTTTGTCAAGGACAGGTTATAACATATCCCCTGGTACCTACAGCTATTTGACGTACTTGGGGTATTTCAGAGTGTGGAATGTATTTTCTAGCCTAAAATCCAAATAAAATGAAAGACAAAATCAGGTTTTCACTTCCTCCAAATTTCCCTCATAAAAATTTAATCTGAGACTATTTTTGCAGAATATTTTCTAGGACAAAGATAATCAGGACCTCAGGTCCACAATGGTCAAGTTTGATTAATTTTGAGTAAAACCTCAGAGGGAGAGAGAAGAAAAGAAAGGGAAGAAATCAGAGGGAGAGAGAGAGCGAGGGAAAGAGGCCATAAGGCCGAAGAGAAAGCAAGATCAGGTGAGGAGGGAAAAGGTAGGGAGCCAACAGGCCGGCAGTAGAACTCACATTAGAAAATGAGGGTTAATTTCTCCCCAGATCTCCTGGATAGAGAGGGAAGAAAGAGCTGTCTCAGTTCCTGCCTGATGGAAAAGACTTAATTAAAAATTTTAAAACTGCTGAAAGTGCTGTTTTATTGGCATAGTAGTTGTTTCAATGTTAACAGCACTTTTGAATTTTAAATGCAGTCATTTTGTCCCTAGTTCAGAAACTCTGGAAAATGGATACATTTTTGAAAGTTCAAACAAGAAAATACCTCAGAGATTGGGGTCTAAAATTTTGAGGGTGGGGACAGCCATACTAATGTCATCTTACCTGCCAGCTCTCACCAACTGATCTATTTAGAGTACCATGCAAAGAAACCCAGTGTCACCGCTGGGTGTGGTAGACATGAGATGCACCATTCAGATCACTCTTCAAGGAAAGAACTTTGGGACCCAGCTTCTGGGAGAGCAATCAACGGACAACTTCCCAGCATCTAGCTGCTGCAGAGTCTGCCTCAGCTGCAGAGAATCACTCCAACCAAGGTCATGCCCTGGCCAAGGCATGGTTAATTGTGGTAAGAATATGAAGGTCCAGCCATTTTGGCTGATAGTGAAACACCTCTGAGGGGCCTATACTCCAGAGCTTGCAGGAGCCTTGAGACTTTATCAGGCCTGTAACACATGCCATTTCTACCTCTGTCTGATCCTGTTTCCTTCCGCTACTGCCACAATGTTGATCCCTAATCAGAATCCTGTAGCCACACTCCCTCTCTCAGTGAGACAGAGAATATGGCCAGAAACACTTGGTTCAGGGAAAAGAAGGTTCTATTTGATTTGTGATGTCTGCTGTGGGCAGGGATAAGCACACTTTTGTTGGGCTCTTCCTCAAGCCTCAAACCATCAAGACAGAATAATTGGTAACTTTCGGAGCCCAAGAGTCAACATTAAAGGGAATATTGGAATCTTGTGGGGCAAACCCCAGGAAGATTCAATCATTTATTCATAAAGCATTTATTGATATTAGCTCCATAAAGAATCTAAGAGTGCATCCAAAAAATTAAAACATAATTTAATAAAGACTACCTGAAACTCCTTAAAGAGGTTGTGAAGCCCGGAAAACAAAGAAAACTTTGCTGGGAGAAGTTGGGAGGGACGCCTGGGTGGCTCAGTCAGTTAAGCCACTGCCTTCGGCTCAGGTGCTGGGATTGAGTCTTGCATCAGGATCCTTGCTTGGCAGGGAGCCTTCTTCTCTCTCTGCCACTCTGTCTGCTTGTGAGCTCTTTCTCTCTCTTTCTCTGACAAATAAATAATAAATAAAACATTAAAAAAAAAAGTTGGGAGAAGAAATGACATATATTCTCCCATCATAAGGACAACGTGGCAGGCCTTCTTAAGTATGAAAGGTTGAACAGACAGAGACAGCAAGTCAGGAAGCATGGCATACTTAGGGAATGGCAGGTGGTTTACCACGACCAAGTGTAGGATAAATGAAACTTGGAGCAGGTCGGGTGGGGAGGCAGAATTTGAGACTAGAACATCTGGTTATTGCCTGTTGAGGAAGGTCTTTTTTGCCTTGCTCAGGAGTTTGGACTTTATCCAACAGCCACTGGGCACTTTTGGAAAGGAAACTGTGTTTCCGTTGTACGTATGTTAATGTCTTGGACAGATGTTAGGCTTTTCTCGTGTTGTTCTGGATTCTAATATTGTTGTCCTTTGGATTAGTGTACATGGACCCTTTATCCCCTCAAGAGGATGGGTATTTCAGGTGTTCCTTAGTTAGGAAAGGCATTCCTCAGAACAATTGGAGAAGGAATTCATGTTTCTCTCTGGAGCTTTTTTTAGTCTTGGGCCTGAATTTTAATGAGACTTAATATGCTTGGAGCTACTGCAGAATCGTGGTGTGTTAGGCAGGGCGGGAAGAAGATCTCTGACATGTAGAAGCAGGCTGGGACCACACACTAAAGATGAGTAAAATATGACCTGTGAAATCAGATTTCTCAATTAACTTCCTTTTTGTGATCCTGGAGCTTTAGGGAAATTGTGTGTAATAGTGTGTGTCTGGGCTGGACTGGAGGTGTCTCCCCAGTGTGCCAGCAAGTGGAATTAGGAAACACCCTGCTGGAAGTCCTCCAACTGCTCTGGGCAGGCTGTCTCCGTAACTGTGATAGCGTGCTAAGGGACACAAACAGATGTCCAGCCACATTCCCTGATTTGTCTGGGTCTCGGGAGTCCCATAAGAAAGCCCATAAACTCATCCACAATTAGAGTTCATTACAGATACGGCTGATAGACCCAGTGAGGGTGTGGGAGGGATAAGGGATGACTCATAGACGAGGGGAGGAGTAGACTCTCCAGGAGTATGAATGCAGGAGAGTCACCAGGATCCGTGGCAGAAACAACTCATAAGTTTAAGCTGAGGGGTAGGCTCAACGGCAGGGCTAAATGTGGCAAAGGAGCAGGCAATCATTTTGATAGAGCGTGAAGCTACACTTGAAACTCTTCTCACAACACTGCCCCCTAGAGGACCATATCCTCTCTGGGAAGGAGAGGGCTAGGCAGTGAGGTTGATAGGGTTATCAGCTCTTCCATAAAACCTCATGAAATAGACCTGGACTGGAAAAGGGATAAAAACCCCCGGCTAGAGGGACAAATGTCATCCAGAGACTGGGAGGCAGAGGGTGGAGGAGCTCAATGGCGTCATCAGAGAGAAGATTCTAATTTATGACAGAGACTTAATGGCGAAGGGAGAGGGAAATGTAGGTGCGCAGTATTAATAGGACACTGTGGCATTAAACACAAGGAATGACTGAGACAGAGGATCTAACAGTGCTTCTCTGAATATTTAGGCAGACGATAATATATGACAAGTTAGTGAAGGATGCAGGTAAAAGGACCAGAATGAAGACAAATAAGAAAAAGAATGAGTTTGGTTTGGGGAAAGCTTTCATAGATTGGAGTATGTTGTTTGATTTGTCTGGTAAAGAATTTGGGAAAAACACTAGGCAGTTGAGTAACTTGGATTAGGAACAGTTAAGAGAGGTGGCAGAGGAAGGATTAATATTGAGGATGTTTAAGACTAGAAGCCTGGAAAATACCATATTTAAGGAACAATTAGAGGCAGTGGGATGAAGAGGATGCAGAGAACCCATGGCAAAAATCACAGGGAGAAAAGGGAGAGATCTAGGAATGGGTATTTTGTGGAGTTTGGGGAGATTGTTGCTATCTTGGAGACATATCACATTGGAAAGAGGAAATAGTAAATAAAGGTGAGGTCACCACTGAGGTCAGGTGTTCATTCAGAAAGATAAAAAGAAAATGTGAGCCTGTGAGCCTGTCCACCTGTGGTCCTCTAGCTGTGGAAAGCCCCTTAGAACACCAAGAGTATCACATGTGAGGTAGCCATGTGGCCGAATGTACTGTACCCTAGAGAAGATATCTTAGGAGCTGCTCACAGGGACATGGACCCAAGGGAAAGCCCAATCCTAAGAAGCAAATGTAATTATGCACAGAGATGTACATAAAAATGTAATTATTAATAGAGATGGAGCAAAATCAGGGACACTCAGGAAGTTACCCTACTGTCTTCCCTTGTCCATTCACAACTATGTCCAAGAGAGCTGCTTCACAGTCTTGAGGCGATAGACAAGGCATTGGGCAGGTATGTGCAGTTTGGAAAAACATTTCCCATGAGATTTTATCCTGGATCCTCATGGTGGAGAAACTCCTGCTTTAGATCTGCAATTCAACCATTTCTAAAATACCAGGCCTAAGAAGTTTCCTAACAGTTGAGGAACCCGAGTGGTCACCAAGTAAAGGCTCTAGTGCCTATAGGCAGGAACTACCTTGACATGGTCATTGGTACTCCGACTATGCAACACTATTTAGGAAGGGCCATGCCACTATTGGCCATTCTGTCTCTCCAAGATTATTCTTTGATTCAAATATATTTCTAGTTGAAGACAAGTATCCACTACCTCTCCTCTGTCTCCCTCTCCAAACTCTGCCTTGGCTACACCATTCTTCAGGGGGTTACTTGAAAGTCTTGCTTCGTGCTATGCTTACTCCACACCCCCTACCCCACCCCATTGCTCCTTTTCTGGGTTGGACTTCAGGAACTCTAGTTTCTCCACAAAAATGCCACAACGGGGTATAGCCCTGAAGAATCACATTCTGCCTCCCTCCAAAGGATAGATTTTTCATTTTTCCTCAGAATTAAGGCAATCAATCAATGCCATATTTTTCTTGTTTTATCATGCACATGGTAAGGAGGAAAACAGGATTTACTAAAGAAGAACATGCAAATATGTGTGGTTTATAAAGTGGAAAACTAAGTTAAACTAGCTTGGCTCTAGTAGCCCCTGAATAATATTCACTTTTCTTGCAAATGCTGTTTAACTAATCTGGTTTTCAAACTGTATAAAAGCAGAATTAATTAATATTTTCCCAATTTTTTATTATGACTTTGTTTTCCAACAGGAATGAGGCATTTGAATTCATTCATAAGTAAAAATGTAAATGCTATTATTAGCATAAACTAAGCAAAACTGAAACTCTTTTATAAAAGATGCTGCTTAAAGATGCAAGAGAGCTGCCTGATAAAAATCAATCAAAATAAGTCCAGAAGTGTTTCTTCTTGAGGAAAAAATAATATAATTGGTAATTATAGAGCCAGAATAGAAGAGAATAGCTACTCTTTAAATAGTTAATTAAGGTTCAATGGCTTTCTCTGTGATGTTTGGCCAAAAAAAAAAAAAAAAAAAAAAAGTGACTAGAAGGTAAAGGAAAAGACCTTCTAAGATAAATGAAATTAGGTAAAGACATTTTCTCATTTATATGGGGAGGCATCTCATCCTCTCAACCACTCACATAACAAATTAGTTTCATTTAAAAACTGAGCTAAATACACTATTTGCAAAGATTTCATGTTTCAGATAGATGTTTCCTTTTCCAAAGGTCACATTTTTTCTTCTTTATTTGAAGGCACAATAAATGAATTCTTAGAAATTCTCTGCTATAATTTCTTATGAAACTCAGTTTGCTTTCTTGATATTTCTTTTAATTCATTCATTCATTCTACAAATATTTATTGAGCACTCACAATGTTCTAGGCACTATGTTCAAAACTCTAAGCAAGCAACCCCCCATTTTAATTCTGTGCTATGCAAAGAGTTGAGTGAAAACATGTTTTCTCTCATAATCATGCAAGGATACAACTTCCTTTTATCTCTTTTCATGCTGAAATTTTTTTTGGCATAAACATATTTTCACTTTTGACAAAAGAAAATTAGTTTAATTCTCACCACTGACAACAAATCTAAAGGCAGCTTTTTAAGTTCTTAAGTTTGATTATCTTTCGCTTTGCTTTGCAGGGTGCATAGCACTAAATGGGCATGCTCTTATCTTCCTTTCCTCTCACTACTCTTTACACTACTCCTACTGCTCTCCTTCCTGGAACCTTCGCTAAGAACTCTTATCTGACTAAATCCAAGCAAACAACCTAACTGACAAACAGAGACAGGTCTAGTGAAATACGTTCACTTCTGTAGCCTATTTTATAGAAATCAACAGGAGCTGTTGTGGAGTTCACTTTAACCATGTCCTTCCTGGACCACTGGAGACCACGTCAGTCTTACTGAACTGAGAGAAAAAACTAAATTTAACACATCACATTTAGAAGCCAAATTAACCAACCAACCCAACCGGCAAACAAACTAATATTAAGGGGTCCCCAGACCCTACTGGAGATGGCATAGCTGATGACTGGAGGGGGCCTGAACAGGAGTTGGAGAAGATAGCAAATCCCTTCTCAGAATCAGATTTTGCAGATCAGTAGTGAGAATGTGTTGATAATTTCTTAACATATTTGCCGCTGAGTAAGGCTGAAATTTCCTATGAATGGAGGTATGTGGAAGTCAGCACTGTCAGTGGTCTTTGTAATGAACTCCTAACATCAACTTCTTTCTATTCATTTTCTTCTCTCCCTCCCTCCCTCCCATCCTCCCGCTCCCTCTACCTTCCTTATGCTCATTTACCGACAAAATAATATTATTCCTACTTCATGAAGATGAAAAGCTTCTCAGTAGGGCTCTCTCCAGGTCTTAGATATTAATAAACTTAGCCTCAAAGGAGTCAGAATAAGTTTAGTGGTTAGAAGCATGAGTTTTGAAGCCATCTGGACCTAGGCTCAAGTCTCGTTTCTATCCCTCACTGTCTGTGTGACCTTCAGCAATGTACTTATCCTCTCTAAATCTCATTTCCTTCCTCTGTAACATAAGGAATATTATTATTTACCTTACAGGTTTGTTCAAGAATTAAATGATAAAAAGTACCCAACGTGTTAGAAGACTTAGATAAATATGCTTTAAACACCTTTGAATGAAGAACTATGACACACGAGTACTTTAAAAAGTGCCTGAGGTGGGGGACACCTGGGTGGCTCAGTGGTTAAGCTTCTGCCTTCCACGAGGTCATGATCCCAGAGTCCTGGGATCGAGCTCTGCATGGGGGAGCCTGCTTCTCCCTCTCCCACTCCTCCTGCTTGTATTTCCTCTCTCCCTGCATCTCTATTAATAAAAAAATAAAATATTTTAAAAAATGCCTGGGGGCACCTGGATGGCTCAGCTGGTAAAGGTCTGCTTTCGACTCAGGTCATGATCTTGGGGTCCTGGGATTGAGCCCCACCAGCTCAGGTTCCCTGCTCAGCAGGGAGTCGGCTTCTCCCTCTCACTCTGCCCCACCGCGCACTTCCGCATGTGCGAGCACGTGCGCGCCTTCTCTCTCTCTCTCAAATAAATAAATTAAACCTATTAAAAAAAAAAAAAAAGTAGGGGCCAGGCCTATGTAGGACAGGTTCTTCTGCCATTTAGTCTTTGCAGGGTGCAAGACTTATTCATCATTGTATTTCCAATATTAAACACAACAGCGGGCATTGTGTTTGCTCAATAAATGAGTAAACGAAAGAATGAATAAATGAGTAAAATAAAGAATGAATAAATGAGTAAACGAAAGAATGAATGACTTAGGAGAAGTCCAAGTAAATTTCTTCTTCTTTGCCAAGTCTAACTGATAGGATTCAGGAAGAATTACTAGGGTACACATGTGCCTGCCTGTAACAATCAATCCGCTGTCTGTCTAGCCAGGCCATGGGCCCTGGGAGTGGTACCATGAGTGCTACTGAGGGACTGACCTGGGCCGTGGCCCTTAATTTATCAAGGAAAGAAATTAGAAGTTGGAGTTATGATGATGTATTTCCTTCTGGTCCACTCGCTCTTCATTAGAAGAGACAAACAATCTTATCACGTTCACCCTGGAAGGACTGGTATCAGATAAGTTGTGTTGGTCACAATCTAAAGCCCGATTATGCAGACCATAACCACTACTTCTCTCCTTGCATTATTTCTTTTAGACTCAGTAAAACCAATGTTCCTTTCACTTTAATTCTTCCCATTATTTTTTAGCTCTCATTTTATTCAGATACTGGAACATCCTACTTTTAATTTGCCCTTTGACAGGTTTGACTATATTAAGTTAGACCAGATTTACTAGTAGAAATTAAAAAATAAATAAATAACAGTGGAGACTCCCTTACAGAAGCAGATTTTCAGTTCTCAGCATGGTGCCTGGTAGTTCTGTGTTTTGGGGAAGTCCACAGATGGTTCTGAGATAGTGGAGAACTATTAGTATACAAAATGCTTTTTTATTACCTTTATTAGAATTATGGTTTCAGGTATTGTTACTTATGGATCCTTAGTTTTTTTTCATCTTTAAAATGTGAATTACATTCTAGAGTTACTGTAGTTATCAGAGATAATACCGGAGATAATACCAAATATTAATCATTAATATTTGTGTCCCTAAAGAGAGGTTGTAAGGAAGACATCATTCTAAATCTGAAGGGACCTGAAATATTAGAAAAAGTATAATATTATTATCAATATTAACACTTTTGAATTTATAAAGTGCTACTGGGTTTACCCAGAATGATCATGGAATTAGATATTCTAATTAACTTACTTCTCTGGGCTAGCCGGAAAATAAATTTTGATTGAATTCTCCTTGCTGGAAATATTCCTAAAATCTAATTGTCTTTTCTGCCTTAAAAAATCAAGTTTAGTGCACATAATTGAATACATTTTGATAATTCCAGTAGCACAGTGTTACCATTCAGAATGGAAATATTTTCATTGTAGAGCAGTATAAGCATTGCTTACTGAAGGCTAGGATGAAGTATTTGGATATTCAGGATCTATCCAGGAGGTTGTTTTACTGCTTTTTGTTTGGTTCTGGTTTTTAGTAGAAACCATTGTTTAACCCATTCCTGGTTGCATCAGTCATCTTGAGGATGTAATGTTGTGGAAGAGTCCTGTGCAACAACATCTGTTATCAACCCTAGAGAACACCCTCCTCATTTGGGAGCTTTAAAATTCTATCCCCAGCCAAAAAGTGAAAACAAATAGGACTGGTCCTTTGATATATGTTAGCTCTCCGAGCTATGTTCTAGGAGGACAGAGGTAGGGAGACTGAATTTTCTGCTATTCTAAGCTGTGTGCTTTCAACACTACTGGGAGGCCATTATTTATGCTCCAAACAGTAAAACAGTCACCCTCTTAGAATAATACTTGCCTTACTGAGTTCTCATGAAGACAAAGTGTGTTAACATTTGTAAAAGCACAGAAAGGCTTGGTCTCTGTCTATCTTGTTTACCAATCTAACCCCAATGCCTAGAAGAGTCCTTAAAATATTTGCTGAGTGAATGAATAAATATTACTCTTCCTTTCCTCTTCATTGGGACCACCATGGCACTTTTATTCTACTTGTCTAAAGGCATTTATCATATTCTACACTGGGGTCTTGTTAGTCATATAATCTATTGTATTATATGGCAAGCTCCTTTAGCATAGGGCTCATGTATCACAACTTTGTTTCTCCACAGAGCATAGCATAGATTCTGACACAGGAACTCAGTGAATATATGATAAATGAATGCATGTTGTAAGTAAACCCAACTACATAAGTAGTTTATGTAATGAACGTTCATCATGTTATTTTCATAAGCTCTGTCCACTAGTGATAGAAATTCCCCATTTGGGGCACCCATGTGGCTCAGTGGGTGAAGCATCTGACTCTTGATTTCACCCCAGAGTCGTGAGATTGAGCCCCACATTGGGCTCCAAGCTGAGCACTAAAGAATCTCTGTCTCCTTCTCTCTCTGCCCCTCCCCCACCCTCTCTCTTTCTCTAAAAAAAGAAGAAAAAAAGAAAAAAGAAATGTTTCATCTGAAATGTTCCAAGTGAACTTAGCAGAAAAAGAATTACCAACAGTATCTTAAATTTTTCTTTCAACATTGTTGGATAACACTGCTTGGTGTTTAAACTCTTAACATATCTGGTGGCTGTTTTAATGATATTTAAAGTCACACAAATATGTAAGACCTATCATAATAGAATTTTTCTGAGAATAACTGAAAGTTATTCTAAGCAATGTAGTTCTTTCTTTTTTGCAGAATGCCGCCAGCATTAGGTTCAATGGGAAAGATGGGGAAATTGGGTTGATTCCTTATTTTTAACCTCTTTGTCAGATGATTGTAATTCATTACTTGCTAGGTTACCAGAGGGTGTACTTCATCAACTCTTGAGGCTTTTAGCATGCTGCTGCTTTGTGTCTCATGGGATCCCGGCTGTCGCAGCCTACCACTCCTCCTGAAATCTCCCCACTGCCTCCCAAGGAAGTAGTAGGTCAATATTATGCTTTTATTGATAGCCACACAATTCACATTCCACTTCTTTCCCTAAACTTTTTTCATTATGTGATTTTATCTGCTGGCTTAGCCCTTTCATGCTAGCCATTTGTTTTGCCCCCAAGCATCTGGCCTTTAAAAATATAATGCATCTTACTGGCTTATTGAATAAGAGATAGATAGCTGTGCTTATAGTCAGGCATGACTGTGCTTACACACTAAGTCTTAACTGAAGAACCTTAGCCTCTTCGATACTGTGGTAATGCTCGTAATAACCTGCTAACTTTCCTAGTTGTTATGGGATTATTAATTGTATATGACATTTAAAAAAATAAGTTAGGTTTGATATTGATTCCAAGCCTAAAGACTTCGACATCTCCCCCTTCAAAATACTATAATCTACTAGTCAGACCATTAATTTTCAGATGCAGAGTTATTTTGTATAGAGATTAAGTGATAATCCTTATAAGTAAAGAAGAAACAATACATGTAAAATATCTGTCTTTCAGGAAGATTTAATTCTGCGTTGTATCCTATTTTCATTCACAAACTGAAGATTACTGGCTCAGAAAACATTCTTCTGAAATGTGAGTTCACTAATTCCAAGACAATTACAAAGAGAAGGCAATGAGTTTTAGTTACTCTAGAGAACAAGCTTAAAATGTAGCCAATGAGTAGAACATGGGTGATGTTTGATACTTATCAATGTACACTTTTATGTTAGTTTACCTGGGTATTTGAGACAAGTTTTCAGTTTTAAAATTTAGGGGGAAGTTACTCCACCTCAAAGGTAGAAATAGAATCCGTAAGTTTGATATTTTTAAAATATGAACTATAAATTATTGATCAAAAATGATAACAGGGATCAGTACCAGACTATATAGGTACAATATAGTGAGAAGTAGACAGGCATAACTCTAAGAAATTTTTTTTAAAAGAACTAGATATCAGAGGGAGAGTACTAAAGGTTAATCAGCTGTTACTAGGTTGTGATCCTCCAATTAGTACTTTAGTGTTATTAATAATCATGTTTTGTAGAACTTATTATAATGAATGTTAAAGGTTTCTGTGCCCAGCTACCCCCCATTAAACTATGAGCTCATCTGGTGGACTCAGCTGTATCTTTTTAAAATATTTTATTCATCATTTTATCTGTGGCATCTAACCCAGTGCCTAGTACAGGCAAGGTTTGCAATAATTTTTAGTTAACTATTTAAGTACTGATAATTTAGTTAATTAAATATAACAATAACTAAAGATAATTATGAAAATTGATTTACAGCTTTATTAAGAGAGAAGTAAAATTAAGAGTGAAAAATGACCTGTGCACCATAGTTAAAATTTGATAGGATCTTTTAAATTATGGGTTCAGTTTTGGAGTAGAATTTATAAGAATAGTATTGAAAAACTTGATAGGCTAGAAAGAAGATTAACGTCACTCCCTGTTGGAAAAGATGTGAAGCCTGTCTTCTTATCAGGTTATCCAAAAGATTAAGCAAATTCCCCTGGCATTTTGCTATATGGATTTATAAAAGGGTAAGACTTTTAATCCCAAGGCTTCAGATATTTGTCCATTTTGTTTTCCTTAAGGTTAATTTTTAAGTAGATTTAAAAATAATGATACTACAGGAGCGCCTGTGTGGCTCCTGGTTGGTTAAATGACTGAGTCTTGATTTTGGCTCAGGTCATGATCTTACATGCACCACACATGGAGTGTTAGCCTGTTTAAGATTTTCTCTCTCCCTTTCCCTGTGTCCCCCCTCTTCCCCCACCCCTGCCCTCTCTCTCTCTCTCTCTCTCTCTCTCTCTCTCTCTCTCCCTAGGAACAAAAAATGATGATACTACTTTCCATATCAGTTAGGATATGATTAGGCTTGTAGTAAAGAAGACCCAACCTCCCACCATCCACCCTGCCCCCAAAAGTGGCTTAAATAAGACAGACATTAATTTTTCTCTCACATACATGTGTTTACATAACAAAAGCTTTGCTTCCACTTACAACAGAGATCTAAGTTCTTTCTGTTTTGCTGTTTTACCATCTTGAGCACATTGATTGTGATTTAAAGTAGCTGATCAAGTCAGGTATTGTATTTACACTTCCGGAAATGGGAGGAAAAAGCCAAGAAGAGTCCCCTATTTTTGCCTTTAAGGAGGCTTCTTGGAATTTGCACAAGGAAGTTCTGCATATATCTTATTGGCTGTGTTCTTTTTCTGTTAATGAAGAAGATGCTCAGCTACATATTGAAAGGCAACCTGCAGTTTCTGTGACATGATTAATATATATATATATATATATATATATATATATATATATATATATATGCTCATGGAGAATAAATGAAAAACAAACAACAAAATATATAGTGTAGGAGGATACAGGTGCAAAGTTGAAATTTCCCTGTCACTTTAATGGAATCTGTCATTGTAGTCTGATTAAACATTTTGAATAAATACCCTTTGTTCCTAAGTGTTCCTATTAGCCTTGTCCTTCTAAAGAAGAAAATAAAACTATATTTTGTAGTTTTCCTTTCAGCCAGGGTACCAATATGTGATTTAGGATGCACCAACTAAAACATCTATGTGAAGCCTTGATTTATGTAGGGAAAGAGGTAGGGGTCAGGGTACCCATCTGAGGGAGCCAGTTGTAGCTGGGGCTTCTTGATTCTGGAGTCAAGAGCTGTGGTGGCAACTTCCTGATTCAGTGCTCCTTGACTGTAGCACAAAAAATACACACAAATGTATCTTTTTAAACTATTTTATTTATTTTTGAGAGAGAGAGAGAGCACACTAGCAGGGGCAGAGACAGAGGCAGAGGGAGAAGTTGAGCAGGGAGCCCAATGCAGGGCTCAAGTTCAAGACCCTGAAATCATAACCTGAGCAGAAGGCAGGCGCTTAACTGGCTAAGCCACTCAGGCACCCCTGTATTTACATTTTTTAACCCATGTGTATCTTCTTAAATACATAGTACATACACTGTTGTTTTATATAGATGCATTTACATATGAATGGCATCATTCTTCAAGTATTCTTCTGTAGCTTTATCCACCTCACATTATGTTCATGAAATTCATCCACACTAATCTATTTAACTTCGGTTCATCCATTTTCATTATTGCGTAGCATTATATAAATTTAACACGATAAACTTATCTATCTCCTCTTTTTTTTTTAAGATTTTATTTTTTTATTTGAGGGACAGAGAGCATAAGCAGGGGGAGCGACTGGCAGAGGGAGAAGCAGACTCCACACCAAGCAGGGAGCCCCATGTGGGGCTTGATCCCAGGACACTGGGGTCAGGACTTGAGTCGAAGACAGAAGCTTAAGTGACTGAGCCACCCAGGTATGCCTATCCATCTCCTTTTAATGGAAAATGAGTTCTTGCTATTATAAATAATTCTGCTGAGAATTCACTATTTTATTTTTTTTTTTAATGTGTGTCCACTTGTGTTCACAAGCGAAAGTTTGTCAGGGAATTTTTCTTCAAGATGAAGAATTGTATAGATGTGCATTCTTACTAGTGGTATGTAAGTGTTGGCTTTTATCCACACCTTTGATAGCATTCAGTGTTGTCAGAGTTCTTAGTTTTTACCAACAAAATAGATGTGAGAGGTATTTTATTGTACTTTTAATTGGCATTTTCTTACCACTGAGATAAACTGTCTTTTAATAGGCTTATTGGCCATTTGAGGTATACCTTTGGTAAATTACCCATTTATATCCTTTTCTAATTTCTCTTGGTTAATGTGTGACCAGAAATCAAGAACTGGATGCTCAACCTACTGAGCCACCCAGGCACCCCTCTTGGGTTTTCTATATCTATAGGTAACACATCTGAAATAAAGGTTGCCTTGGCTCTTCTGTAAATTATTATTCTGATAATAAAAATGAATTATAATAGATATATTTATATTATAAAGTATATATTATACATAATATATAAACAAAAATAAATATTATTCTTACCTCTTTATATAACCCAGTCTTCACTATAATGTTAAATAGAAGCTTTGATATTTACATCAAATTTGACAAGAACTGGCTTTGTATTTACAACAAATTCACTCATGGTCATGATTAAAATATCCTACCTGTAATCTATTTGCACAGTTGCTTGATGTTTTTAAAGGCTAATATTTTAAACCAATACAGCTATAATATTTTTCTGTGTGAAAGACACAGATTTTTGTACACTAGATAGTTGGATTTTTGGCAGCTATTAAGCTTTTACATTTACAAAATGTATTTTCTCTCTGAATAAATATAGTTTTTTTCTTTGTTGTATTTTATATCATATATGATAAGAAACATTTCTCGAACAATTTAGGATAGAGTCCATCCCTACTGCACCTACTGAAAGCATCACATTGATGTAAAAATCAGTCATATTTTGCTAGTTTGCAAATGTTACATTATTTGCAACCAAAATACCACATGCTTTATATAAAACTATATGATGCTTGAAGTTTGGGCTTGTTAAATTGTTCATGGTTCACACAGTACTTCCTTTTAAGTTTTAAGCATCGCTTTGAAAATATGGCATGCTGACCCTCTTTGTATCTAGAGATGCAATTAAAAATAATGGCCTAAATATTCAAGTAGTAGAGAATGTTGGCAATATGACACTCAGGCTATTCATTTGACCTTCTTTTGTGGCTTGCAGGCATGCAGTTTGTTTTTAAATGGATGGCATGTTAAAGATCTGTAGTCATGTCATTTTTTTCCCTGACAATTAGTAAGATATAGAAGGAGAAAACTTTTATGAAGAGAGAGTCCAACTAGGCTACTACCCACAGATCAATAACATCAAGTGTTTCCATAATATAAATATGCTCCCAGCCTATCTCTAGGGATTGGAAAGAGATCAGCTTTGTCTAAACAGGTTTTTTATTTGATGAGTAGACAATAGATGAAGAAAAAAATGTGCTGTGGTTCTTCATGGATGTCTCTGGGATTTGAAAATGATTTACAGATACAACCAATTAGAAGACAAGCTAGTTATGCATCCCATAATCTGTACCTCTGGAAGATTCTGTATTGCAATTCAATTTGAATATAAAATTACATACCCTATTTTTATTCTCATAGTATTTTTCTATTCTAGAGTTTATTGTAGTTTTAATTGAAAAGAAGAATGACTTTTTGGTTTAATTTCTGATCATCTAGATAATTGTTAGCTCTATGAGGGCAAAAACATATCTATCCTTTTAACTAATGTAATCTGAGGAACTAGCACAGTGGTTATTTAATAAATATAATGACTTAATGAGTCATTATGATGAAAAAATATGATGAAAAAATAGCTACTTGTTATTTCTTGAAAATGAAATATTATCTAACTGCCTTCTACTGCAACAACACAAATTTTTGGACTAACATAAGTAGAAAAGGAATATCTTGGATGGATACTGGGCAGCTTAAAGAATCAAAAGAAAGAGCAAAAATCAGAGCAGTTTAGGAGTCTGGGATGTGGAATTGGACAGTCTCCAAAAGGTGCTGCTGTCAAAATGAATCAAACATTTTTAGTTTTCATGTCATTTTGAAGAGGATTAAAATTATAGGGGAAAAAATAGAAAAAAATTGTTTCTTTGAGAAACTAAGAGAATCAAAGAGAAATTCAATCTCTGTCTGTTTCTCCTATCTCTACTCCATACCCCTCCCCCATGTGTGTGTGTGTGTGTGTGTGTGTGTGTGTGACTCTCTTCTTCTCCTTCCTTTATTTTATATGTACTCACATACTTAAGATTTTTATTCCCTCTTGTTGATTTAAGTTATTATCTGTTGAAATTTCCTTTCAGCCTGAAGGACTTTTGTTATTTAAGTTTTGTTTTGGTCTGCTTTGCTATGGTTTACATCAGATTTGCCAGTACCAAATTCTCTCAGTTTTGTTTATAAGGGAATGGTCATTGTTTTAATTTCATTTGTAGTAACAGTTTTTCCAGATCTAGAATTCTTGATAAATTTCCCCCCCCCCAGTACTTTAAATTATACCACGGTCCTCCAGTCTCCATCATTTCTGAGCTTCTCATTTATGTTGCTGTTCCCCCTGTGTATGTGTTTTCTCTTTTTGCTCTTTTTTTTTTTTTTTAAGATTTTTTAATTTATTTGGCGCGGAGAGAGAGAGAGAGATCACAAGTAGGCAGAGAGGGGGACGCAGGCTCCCCACTGAGCAGAAAGCCCAATGCCAGGCTGCATCCCAGGACCCTGAGATCATGACCTGAGCCGAAGGCAGAGGCTTAACCCACTGAGCCACATAGCCACCCCTCTTTTTGCTTTAAACTATTTTCTTTGTCTTTGTTTTTTGACAGTTTGCCCCTAGTATGTGTGGGTGTATATCTCTTTGTGTTTATTAAATTTTGGATTCAGAGTACTCCTAAAATTAGTAAGCAATTATAGCGAGATTGAAGGATACAGAGATAATATACAGAAGTCAATTACTTTCCAATACACCAGGAAAAAACAAATGGAATTTGAAATTAAAAATACAATACCAAATACCATTTATATTAGCACCTCCAAAAATTAAATATGTAGAAGTTTACAAAATCTGTACAAAGTCTAAATACAGAAAACTGTAAGACATGATAAATGAAATTAAAGAACTTAAATAAATGAAATGTTCCATGTTCATAGATAAGTAGACTCAGTGTTACCAGGGTATCACTTCTTTCTGACTTGATCTGGAAGATCAACACAAACTCAATCAAAATTATAGCAGATGACTTTGTAGATATTTATAAATTGATTTTAAACTTTGTATGGCAAGGCAAAAGACATAAAATAGCCAGTATTGAAAGGGAAGAACAAAATTGGGGAACTGATACTACTGAGCTCTAAGACTATATGGAAAAACTCTGTTTCTCCCACTTCATGACTCATCAACACTTCTGATACCAATATTTGGGGGTCTCATACACCAACCGATTCTCCAATTCTTTATAGACATGAACTGGATGTCCTACATTTCAATTAAATTCTAACACTATCTACCTGGAATAAGGATCATATCCCACAGTTTAAGAGCTCAGTCCCTCTAGGGACTGGGGAAGCTCTGGGCCAGGAATGGGGATGAGGGCAAAATATATGGTTCTTGTTATAAATCTCTCTCTCTCTCTCTTTCACACACACACACACACACACACACACACACACACACACACACTTTCAAAAAAAATCACACTATCACAAAGACTTACTACAAAACTATAGTAATTAAGACACTATGGTATCTGTGAAAGAACAGACAAGGAATCAATGGAACAAAGAGCCAAGAAACTGACTTACATAAATACAGTCAACTGACTTTTGACAAGGAAACAAGACAGCACATTGGAGAAAATATATTCTTTTCAACAAATGGTGCAACAGCACATACAAAAAATGAATTTAGAAACCTTCCACAAAAATTAACTCAAAGTTGGTCAAAGATATGAATGTGGTATATAAAACTATAAAACTCCAAAAGATAGTATAAAAGAAAATCTAGATAATCTGGGGATTGGTGATGACTTCTTAGCACATCAAATTCATGATCCATGAAAGAAATCAGTGATAGTCTGGAATTCTGCTTTGCAGAAGACACTGTTCAGAGAGTGAGAAGACAAACCATAGACTGAGAGAAAATATTTGTGAAAACATATCTGATAGAGAACCCTTCTCCAAAATATACAAAGAACTCTTAAAACTCAGCAATAAGGAGATTTATAATCTGATTAAAAATAAGCAAAGGGAGGCACCTGGGTAGCTTAGTCATTAAAAGGCTGCCTTCAGCTCAGCTTCAGTCATGGTCCCAGGGTTCTGAGATCCAGCCTGGCAACCAGCTCAGCAGGAAGCCTACTTCTCTCTCTCCCATTCCCTCTGCTTGTATTCCCTCTCTCATGGTCTCTTTCTCTGTCAAATAAATAAATAAAATCTTAAAAAAAAAATAGATAAGCAAAGGATCTGACGATACACCTCATCAAGAAGAAACACAAGTGTCAAACAAGCATCTGAAAAAATACTCCGTCTCCTACATCATTGGGGAAATGCAAATTAAAACAACAAGATGCCACTACATACTTATTAGAAGGGCCAAAATATGAAAGACTTGTAAAACCAAATGCTGGCAAGGACAGATTATTTATCCAGAAGAGTTGGAAATTTATGTTCACACAGGAACGTATACACAGATGTTTAAAGCAGCTTTTTTCATAATTGCCAAAACAGTAATACTCTCTACTTATTCTTTAAATTTTCTTTTCCGAGGATGCCCAGAATTTGATCTTTTTCATAAGCCATTTTTAAAATTTTAGTAGTTTGCCATCTGAAGACACTGTAAAAGCTTGAGACTATTAAGTCTTGGATTTTTTTTTTAAACAATTCTTATCTCTTTTGTCTCACATTTTACTACAAGAAACTTAACGAAACTTGATAGCACTTTCAACTTTCTATCTTTAAATATTTTTTTTGCTAGATCATCAGGCAAATTAAACACTTTTTTTTACTTTATGTTACATCAGCATAGGCAACAACATCGCTAAATTTTCTACCACCTATATACAGGGATCCCCTATCCCATGGCTTCCAATGCAAAGTTTTCATACTAGTCTCTGAGTACTCCCTATAACCTCAAAGCCATCACACCTCCACAAACTATTTCTTCGAGGCACTTTACATTTTAACTAAAATTCTCCTCCACATGCCCCAGCTTCCACTCTGCACAAGTATCCAAATCAGAATTTGTTGTGTAGTCTTGCATAACAAGTTGCTCCATAATTTAGCTGCTTAAAAACAACAGAAAATATACTGATGTTGTTGCATTTTTCAGCCAACATGTGCATAGAGATGCGCATTGGATCCCTGAGCTGGTGTTGTCCTATAGCTGAAAGATAATATTTAAATAGCCTCTGAAGCAGCTGGATAAACATTAGTCACAGAAATATATGTACAATGTATTATTTCTAGATCTATTTTGTCCAACTATATTCATAGGAAGCAACTCAGAGAAATGTACAAAGTATAACATGTGCATTTTTTTTAACACATAAGCTATAGAGAAATGAAAGATTATTCATCACTGCAATTCATAATTGCAAATGGACTTTTTTTAAACTAGTGAATTATCTGGTCTGTTAACATGGGTATTAAGTGATTGGTGGATGGATCCTATTTATATTTGCTGGAAAGCAAGACTATTTTATTAAAAATATTCTGTTGTTTACTAAAAGGAATAACGGAGTTCAACATAACTTTTGTAATTTTGAATTTGGGTGTGATGGATGAGGGTAAGGATGGGACAGGAGGTGGAGGAAATCTCAGAAATTGCTTGAGATTTTTAGGAATAGAAATGATGTGCAACCAATCTGATTTAATTAAATTTAGAGTCATAACACACCCCTTTGAAGAGATAGTGAAATGCGTTTCTTTTGTGTATCTCCTTACTGTTGAAATGCAGTACATTAAAATGAATAAGAACAATAGGCAGTTTCAACCAGTCTCATCTACAACTCCATCAGATCGAATGAGAAGATTTTAATTAGAGCTGGACTTCGTTCAAAAAGAGGAACTATTGTAACAAACCCTAATTAAGTTGATTTTTTCCATAGTGCGTAGGTCATGCATTCATTTTCTTAAAATTGCATTTGGTTCTCTAATGCCTTCAATATTTTGGTTTGTATATTCATAATAAATTATGAATTTTCACTTTTCTATGCCAACATTATTCACTCACCTCAGGGATAGTCTGTCTAGTTATATTTCATCTTTAGTAACTTTCAGAGACCCTTCCTTCTTGTTTTTAGTGACACCAATAAATAGGAAACCAATTCTTGTAAAAATCATATTATACAATTTCACAAATCGTTGTAAAACAGTCCATTTTGCTTCTGTTTTCTTTTATCAAAAATAAAAATAATTGACTATGAATAAAACTTATTAGCCTAACTTACTTGAGAATATACAGTCCACACTCACATATATACACAAAATACGATATATACTGCCGTAACAACTATTTGGAGTTCTGATGTACAAATACGAAGGAAAATATCTGATATATAGATATGTCCCAGGAAATTCTTATAAAATAACAGTACAATTTGTTCAAATAATGACTGCTAATTGAAACAGTTTTGTCCAAACACAGAAATATATGACATAACAATAGCTCCTAGTGATTGAAATGACAGTGCTGTCCATAATTACTGGACCCGGTAGTGGGTCAGTACTCCATGGTCTCACAAAAGAAATTGTTGGTTGTTTACTCTTTTCTTTTTTCTATTCTTATGTTCTTTTTTAAAGCCTCAGGTCAAAAGCCACTTTATAACAATTGTTTTCATTTCAAGAACTCTGAGGTTTAATTATAATTTTTATTTTCAAGTAATCTCTCCACCCAACATGGGGCTCAAATTCACAACCCTGAGATCAAGAATCACATATTCTACTAACTGAGTCAGCCAGGTATCCCTAATTTTAAGAATGCTGAGTTTTGGGATGCCTGGGTGGCATAGTCAGTTAAGTGTCTGACTCTTGGTTTTTGGCTCAGGTCTGATCTCACGGTGTTGTTGAGGTCAAGCCCTGCTTCCTCTATGCTCAGCGGGGTCTGCTTGAGTTTCCCTATTCCTCTGCCTGTCCCTTGCTCTTTCTCTCTCTCTCTCAAATAAATAGCTAAATCTTAAAAAAAGGACTTTGAGTTTTTAATTATTTAAATTAAATTTTGAGTCTATAAACTAATATTATAATACATGTGTAGGAGATAATATGTAATGCACCCATCAAATAGTTTTCAGAAAACAATATTGCCATTTTTTTGACAGTCTCCTATATATTCTCTCAAATCCTACTTTTTTTCCTCCACCACTCTCCTGAATTTACATTCATAGTATCCTTCCTTTCTTTAGTTTTACTATATACTTGTATCCCTATACTATATACTTGCATCCCTATACGTTATACAGTTTTCACTTATGCATATCTTTTATATTATAACTTAGTCATACTTTGTGTATTTGTTTACAATTGACTTTTTTCCCGCCCAACCTTATGTTTCAAAAATTTATCTGTGTTTTCCCATGTAGCAACAATTTATTATTTTTTACTTATTATATTCATTGCTGCATAATCTTCTAACATATAACTATACTAATGTTTATTTATTTTACCTCAATTGAAATTTTGTTTGTTTATAATTTTATACTACTGCAATGTTGCTATTATAGTCTTGAACAGTTGTCTGGGGCATATATACATAAGTTTGTGTAGGATAGAAAACAAAGTGAAATTGTTATCATAGCCTAGGAAATTCACCTTTATAAAATTCTGCTAAATTATTTTCCAAAGTGGTTGTACTTTATAACTTTTGTCAGTTTTCCATTATGAAATGTTAATTCACTGGAGATTTACTTTCTATTTCCCTAATTATTAATAAGGTTGAGTATGTTTTATGCTTATTGATTTTTCAGGTTTCTTCCGCTTTGTGCCTCAAGTCCTTTCCCTTTATGCTCATCTTTTTCTTTTCTTCAATGATTTAAAAATGATGTATACTGTATACAATTTTTTTCTCAGTTATATGTTTTCAATTAGCAGCTCCTATTTATGGTTTTAATTTCCATTCTGTTTATAGTAACTTTCTTAAATAGAAGTTTTTATTTTACTTTAGTTAAATTTGTCAATTCCTTGTCTTTCAAATTGAGCATGTCTAAAGAGGTCCATCTCCACCCAAAAGTCAAAGGATTTTTTTATCTTGTTTTTCCAAAATTTTATTTTTACTTTTAATATTTAGGACTTTAATTATATGAAATTGATTTTGCTTATGGTATAGGGTAAGAAAGCAACCTAATTTTTTTTTCAGTGATGGAGATTTGCCACAGCACTATTAAATGAATAAACCATTCTATCCCACTGATATGCAGGGACAACTCTGTCATACTCAAGTCTATATACTTATGACTTGATTTCTTGGTTCTTTATTTTGTCCTATTGGTAATTTTCTATTCCTGAACAGTACTACAAAGTTTTAATTATAATAAATACATAGTAAGTCTTAACATATGGAAAGACAAACATCCCTTTTATCTTTACTTTAGAAGAATCTGGACTATTCTTGGTTATTTGTCCTTCATATACAAAAGAACTGCTAAATCCCATAAAATAAATATGTTACAATTCTGATTGGTATAGTATTGACTCTTTGGGTCAATACACAGGAAATTAACATCTGTGTAATACTGAATCTCCTCATTTATGAACAAGAGTTATTTCTCTTTAACGGTCTTATTTTACATTTTCAGTATAAAATTTCAGTCCTAAATGCTTATGCATATAACAGAACTTCAAAATACATGAAGCAGAAATTGATAGGACTGAATGAAGAAATAAGGAAGTCCACAGCAATAGTTGGAGATATCAATACCCCTCTCTCAATAATTGATATAGCAAGTTGACAGAAAATCAGTAAGGACAGAGAAGATTTGGACAAAGCTATCAACTAATCTGACCTAATTTTTATCTTTAGACTATTACATTCAACATGAGCAGACTGTAGACTCTTTTCAACTGTACAAAAAACATTTACTAAGTTACACCACATTCTGGAGCACAAAACAAATGTTAATAAATTTTTAAAATATTCAAGTCATTCAAAGTATGTTTTATGACTGTAATCAAGATAAATTTAAAATAAAAGGAGAGGCAAGATGGCGGAGGAGTAGCAGACTGAAATGACTTCAGATCCCAGGAGTTCAGCTAGATAGGAATCAAACCATTCCAAACACCTACAAACTCAACAGGAGATAGAAGAGAAGAGCAGCCATTCTAGGAACAGAAAATTGACCACTTTTTGAAAGGTAGGATGTGCAGAGAAAAGAATCCAAAGCTGCAGGAAGATAGACCGCAGTGGGAGGGGCTGGGTCCCTTTAATGAGCAGCCGAGCACAAAATTGGAACTTTTAGAAGTCGGCTCCACGGAGGGACCTCACTCCAGAGGCTAAGCAGGAGGTGGGGCCCTTGCGGGGATAGTGTAGTCTCAGGTCCCCCATGGGGTCACAGAAAGATCGGGGTATCTGAGGGTGGCAGAACTGCCAGGTATTGGTGTGGGGAAGCGGACTACAGAGACAGAGCCAAAGAGTGAGCTTTCAGATCTGGGTTACCTTAAACTGTACCCCTCTGACCGTGGCACTGTCAGACCACTGCTCTTCAAGCAGGGACCCCATAAGTGGCATATCTGGAGAGACTCACTTTCCTCCTCTGGGAGAGGCAGCGTGGCAGGAATCTGCCAGTTCCTGTTTCATGGATGCAACTGAACTTTTAATGGTGTCTGCATATATGGTATATATATGCTTACATATAAATTTGTATATATATATTTCATTTATCTTATAATTTCTAAGGATATGTATGTATATTTTTCCATTCACAAATGACATATCAAATAAAAGGCTAGTATCCAAAATCTACAAAGAACTTACTAAACTCAACACCCAAAGAACAAATAATCCAGTCAAAAAATGGGCATATATATAAATGGGCATATATATATATATATATATATATACACACAATGGAATACACACACACACACACACACACACACACACACACACAATGGAATACTATGCAGCCATCAAAAGAAATGAAATCTTGCCATTTGCGATGACGTAGATGGAACTAGAGGGTATTATGCTTAGCAAAATAAGTCAATCAGAGTAAGACAATTATCACATGATCTCCCTGATATGAGGAATTTGAGAGGCAGAGTTGGGGGTTTGGGGAGTAGGGAAGGAAAAAAATGAAGCAAGACAGGATCAGGAGAGAGACAAACCATAAGAGACTCTTAATCTCACAAAACAAACGAGGGTTGCTGGGGTGAGGAGGTGTATGGAGAGGGTGGTTGGGTTATGGACACTGGGAAGGGTATGTGATATGGTGAGTGCTGTGAAGTGTGTAAGCTTGACGATTCACAGACCTGTATCCCTGGGGCAAATAATACATTATATGTTAATAAAAATTATTAAAAAAATTTAAAAAATTTAAAATAAATAATAGAAAGATTTCTGGAAAATTCTCAAGTATTTGAAATTGAACAACACACATCTAAATAAGCAATGGGCCAATGAAGGAATAAAAATAGAAATTGGAAATTATTTTTATTTGAATAAAAATAAAAACAATATATCTTACTTGGTGAGTAAAACTTGTCAAACTTTGAATAAATGAAAAGAATTGAAATGCAAAGATTGATAATGAAATTTTAAAATATGACTAATTGGATGAAAAGTAATAATTAAAACATTTACAAATGGAAATTGTATTTGTTAAAATTTTTAAAACTTGATCAGTGTGCTTAAGGGAAAGGAGAGATTAGTGAAAAATAGATGACTGAATATAAAATGGTGTGGGCAGGGCATGAGTAACACAGTGAAAAACATTAAAGAGAGGTTAGAAGACACAAAGGGTCTAATACATGACAAATTTGAGTTTCAGAATGAGAGGAAAGAGAAAATGAGGTAGCAATAAGTTTGGAGAGCTAATGACTAAAATGTTTCTGAGCTGATGAACTATTACATGTACACATCTGAGAGGCTCTATGAATCCCAAACAAGAGAAATAAAAACAAAAACAAAAACAAAACCTCAAATCTGGAGAGAAAAAAGCTAAAGAAAAAATTTATACTAAAGGAGAGGTAAGTAGATGGTTACAGCATCTGTAGTAGAGAGTCTGACTCCATGTTTGATGTTCATCCGTAGACAGCTTTCAAGTCCCACATATATGTAAACTGGGATGGAAGTCCAGATGCTTTCTCCTTTGGCATCAGCAAGAAATTCAAATAATGTAAGCTCTAGACTTACAGAAACCCCCACCCCAGTATAGTATCTGTGTTTTCAGCAGGTATGAACTTTAAGTTCTTAACACCAACATAATTTGGAAATTTTTGATAATTGATATTAAGGGACAAGACTAGGGAATAGAAGCCTTCCCTAAAATGGCCTGGGTAGTACATGTCAGCCTGGACTTGTGTGTCTCAGGCTGAAGTATGCATCTTAACTCCAGTTTAAGCCATGACTAACACAAGGATCAGGGAACAGATGCTTCCCTGTGACCACTGAATGTGTATCGATCAGGCATTGGTCCTATTCTAAGGAGTGTTAAGAGAAAAGATTGATACTTTGTATAGTATGTGGACCCATTGGGTGATGGCTGGAGAAAGAGAAGTTACAATGTGTCATGAAGAGGTCATACTACTAAAAACAAAGGGCTCACTAGGACCCTACAAACACCATTGTTGCTGGTGTTAGTCATGCTCATGTCACAACAAAGATCCTGACCCTCATCACACACCCATGCCAACCCTGTGGCCTTAATACTGGGGAAGGCCCTAACCTAACAAATACTGGTCTGAGGCTTTCTGGAAACAGAAACATAAATATATTTCAGAGCAGAGAGGACATCCTCCCCTGTCAAAATATGTCCATCCAACCAAAAAGGACTCCTTAACCTCCCCACAAAAAACCTGAATATAGGAGGAGAAACAAATACATGGAAACAGAGGTCCCAAATTTTATCTAATTGAAAACCCTAAATTCACTAAAAAGATTTCTACAACAAAAAGACAAAAGGGTGCTGTTTGACATTTTGTTCCTACAATATAGTTTCTGAATAACTTTAACATCTGCTGAAATTCCCAATTAGCAAAACTTCATGGCCTTAATCATTATGGGACTTCAATTATACTTATTCCTGGAGATCCCCCTAAATTTAAACAAGGCACCTCTATATTGTCAGGAGACTTCCTGAACATAAAATAGAGGATAAATAGGTATGCCTTACCTCAGCCATAGGAACCATTGCTTTGCTTAAATTTCCTGCCATCATAGTGTCCAATCTTCTAAAATATCCCATAGTGGTCATGGCTGCTCTGACTCAATGAGCAATAAATTAGAATTAAATTAAGTCTTTGACACTTAAAATTGGCTTGATAAAATGAGACCCTATGGATCTTCCCCCCAGATAAAGTAGTTCATATGGCCCAACATAAATTAAAATGGGGTCTTCTAGATTGAAACCCATTATATAAGACCTATTAGAGAAGGGGTGATTATCTTCACTCCTTCTTTAATTAACAGCCCAATTTGGCCTGCTTTTAAACGTAGAAAGAATGAATGGTACCTCATACTGGATTACATAATGTTAATAGCATAGTTACACCAGTCCAGCAGCCTCCCCATACCCACTATTATTCAAATTACTGACTCCATCCAACCAGCAAGTGGTAAATACTTTGTAGTCATAGGTTTGGCTAATATGTTCAGTGTCTGTTTCAATAGCCTTTCAGGTGTGTTTGTCTTAATCTTCTAAGACACATGGTAATACATGCTTTCCTGGCTACCCACAAGCCACTTCAGCATCCCTGTGATCATGCAAAATCTTTGTAGGCATGATCTTAATAGCACTGAAGTTTCCCCAGAAACACGGGTATGCCATCACTCTGATGACATCCTTCTCCACGAAGATTCATTTCATACACTCATTCAGGACATACAAATACTCACCAGTGGGTTCATGAAAAGAAACAGGACATTGTCCCAAAGGTGGTACTAGGCTCTGCCACTTCAGTTAAATTCCTGAAGACTGCTCCATCCTTTACACTGACAAGAAACAGCTGTTGACTATCGCAGTATCCATGGTGATTGGTTGGTTGGTGGGTTGGTTTCCCCGACACTAGGCACTTTATCTAGTTGTCTTCCTGGGGGTTGTAGAGTACACTGGGGGCTAGGATGGACAGACCAGGGGCCATGTCAGAGGACTTTCTTGGACATCAAACATTTGTCCATTAGACTTAGAGGAAACAGTCTTGGGTGAACGTCTGTCACGCCCACTCCCCAGAGCAGTGATGAGACTGCCAAGCAGCAAGGTTAGGAAGGCAGCCCTAAGCACATTGGGACCCTGGCAAAGCAGTGCTTCAATATCCAGTTCCATGTCACTGGTTGGAAAGTGGCAACTCCAATTGCACACAGACACACTGTCTAGTCCCACCAGGAACTTCTTGAAGTTCCAAGGGACATTGTTGTAGCACACTGAAGACCAGGTGATGAAATTGGAGTTAATCAGGAGCCCACTGGCATCATTGCTGGCCTTGGCAGGCCCTTCTGCAGGAAGGGGAAGAGCAGGTGCATCTGTGCACAGTTTGCCTGGCAGTTCTCAAAGACCCTGAATTAGGTTCCAGTCTACCCCCTGCTGGGACATTCTTGAGGAATTTAGGGATCCCTTTGTTCTTGGTGTTCTCTTGATGCCTGATGACATCATCCAGGCCTCAGGCAGAGGAGCTGCTGTAACTCATCCATGGCTGTAGTCCCAGACTGTTGTTCCTCAGAGTGAGGCCACAGGCCTCAGGAGCAGCACATTGTCTCACAGGGGGCCCAAGCATACCGGGGACCTGAACAGCTGCAAGCACAGGGTGTTCTGAGTGAACTGCATAGACAGGAAGTAGAGAAGGGAAATTTCTAACTAGGAAAGCCAAAACAAGCCCAAGTCTTTTCTTTAGGTTCTGGAGACAATATATTCCTAGTTTACAAATCTTATTCACACCCATTTATGCTGATTCACTGTTACCCACAGTCCACTATAAATGGTAACTTCTACAGCAAAGGGTTCTAGAATCTGTCCAAATTGCAATACAACAAGCACATTCATTAGTGGACCCTACAGATATCTTCTCTCTAGGAGCTGCGGCAACCTTCTCTCCATTTTCCTGGAGTCCTTGGTCTACCCATGACGGCAATGGGTTGCCCAAGGGCTTCTTCCAGTGTAAGAAATTGCCCTCCTTGACCCTATTCTATATCCATTAAATTGCTATACACTGAGGTATAGCTATACACTGAGGTTTCCTGAAAACAGAGAATTTATAGGACCTGAGCCTATGACCCTCCATACCCAGATGCCCATTTTGCCTTAAACGATGGAAGCATTAACCCATGGGTTCAGCATGGTCATTAAAGTCTCCTTGCTACAAGATGGAACCAAATCTGAATCCTCTGGTTTATCTTACCTGTGGGAGGCCAGTGACGATGGGGTATCGTCTTGTACTTATTCCTTTGCCACATGCCACAGTGATGCCGGAGGTGACCCATCTTCTGCACTCTTTAGCTTCCTGAGAAACCCCATGGTATCATTTGAATGAGCATCCAAGGGAGTTCATATGAAGTTGTCAGAGCAACAATTACACAAGGTGGAGCCCTCTAGAGAGTGATTACTTCTTATCTTTTCACTGCACGGTCCAGACTGAGTATAGAATAAAAGAATCAGCAAAACCGGTTGAACTTTAGTCAGCCATATATATATTTTTTTAATTTTTATTTTTTAAAGTTGTCTCCACACCCAGCATGGAGCCAATGCAGGGCTTGAACTCGTGACTCTGAGAAGAAGACCTGAGTTGGGATCGAGAGTCAGATGCTTAACCAGCTGAGCCACCCAGTTGCCCCTAGCTAGCCATCTTAACATGGGATAGCTTGGCCTGCAGTGAGCCCCATCTGTACATTTTTCCCGACTCCAGAGTCCAACCCAGTGTAATGAAAGCAACAATTCTTTATTCAAGACTTTCCCATTGGCATAAAGAAATCTGAGTATCTCTTGCCTCACAGATACCCAAAATATAAATTAAGGTTACACATATCTCTGCACATGTGAAAGCTATAGTACAAGTATCACTAAGATAAGGCTTCACTCTTTATCCACTTTGGAATTCCAGACATTATTGATAGTGACCAAGGCACTTAATTCTCTTCTCAAAATATACTGCACTGGGCTCTTACAATGGATTTGATAGAACTTTCAACATTCTTTCCAGTTTCAGGCTATAGGCCTCATAAAGCACCCTAATGTCTAACTTAAATGAGATCAAATTCAATTAAATGAAACATGGCACATTTTAGTCATCAGTCAAATAACAGGGATAAATTGTAACAAAGAGTCTGACTCCATTTTTGATGCTTCACTGCTCACAGCTTTCTCTTTTCTCCTCTCTCCTCCTTCCCGCCTGTATCAGGCAGGCTGATAAGTAAGCACATTTGTTTCCTTCTGAGAACTGGCAGGAAATTCAGATCGCATGAACCCTGGCCAATACACAAAAGCATTTACCCCAGTTCAAAACTCCAACTCAGTTTCCCTACCCTGACTCTCAAAACATTTGGGGACCCGCTTGGGAGACTTGCTCTACTCTCTTCACAAAACCTCATTAAATGAACAAAAAATTTATGTGCGGTGTCACCCGTCTTGACATTTAAATCAAATTTTGGGTGGGAGCATCTATCCCATCTCTAATAAGTGACTTCAAATGTCATCTAATTTTTAAAAATTAATTTTAAAGTAAGTTAAATTTATTAAGAATAAAAGTGTTCAATGGACCTGGTATTATTTGAAATAGGAGGAAAATATTTATTCTCCAATCTCAATAATTTAATTCCATATGTTAAAAATTTCTAAGCTAACCATTAGAGAATAGGAATAAACAACTTAATATCCAGTAGGATACGAGAAAAAAATCCATTTGCTATAAGGCAAGACTGGAGAAAAAAATTTAGAAAAGGACCAATGAAAAGCATACAATGCAATGTTAGAAATTAAATTAAGATTAATTAGAAAAAATGCAAGTTGCCTAAATGTTTCCATAAAAAGATAAGAATTTTCAATCCATATTTTAAAATTCTGCTCTGCTGTCTACAAGTACATCCCAAATATAGGAATACATTCATGCTAAAGTAAAACAAATAAAATAAAATACAGGGAAATGCCAAATTTAAAAAGCTGATGCAACAATTAATATCAGATAAAGTAGACCTTAAGATAAAAATTAGTAAAGAAAAAGAGAGCATTACATGGTAACAAAATTTAAGTGTTTATGTGCATAATAACATAACCTAATAAATATAAAGAAAAAAATAAAAATAAAAAAGCAAAACCCACAAGAAAAAGTCCTCAATTAAAATGGGAGATATCTTCTTCAGTAACCGATTATTCAGTCAGTAAAAGATGAATATCCCAAGTGGTCTAGAATTATGACAAGAATTGACATGATCAGTCCTTTTAAATTTTTATACTATAAAATATACATAATGGTACAACATCTCATTGTGCTATTCCCTTGTATTTCTCATTTATATACAGGCACACCTCAGAAATATTGCAGGTACAGTTCCAAACCATCATAATAAGATGAATATCACAATAAAGCAATAAATTAATAAATGCTTTGGTTTCCCAGTGCATGCACAAGTTAGGGTTACACTATACCGTCATCTATTAAGAGTGGAATTAGCACAATAGCTAAAAAAAAACCCCGAAGTATACATACATACCTTAATTTAAAAGTACTTTATTGCTCTACCTCAAAACAAAATAACATAACATAAAATAATAAAAAATACTTTATTGCTCTAAAAAAACCCCAAAAATATAACATAAAAAAATTTATCATTAGCAACATGCTTTCATTTCAACAGTTGTAATTACTGATCACAGATCACCATAACAAATATAATAATAATGAAATGTTTGAAATGTGGCAAGAATTTCCAAATTGCAACACAGAGACACAAAGTGAACCAAATGTTACTGGAAAAGTGGAGTTGGCTGATACATTGTTGCCACTACCTTCAATATATAATAACAAAATACCTGCAAAATGCAATAAAGTGAAGCACAATAAAACCAGGCATGGCTGCATTCCCTTTGATGAAGTGCCTGTTCTAATCTTTTGCCCATGTTTTGAGAGCTTTTTTCCTTATTAAGGAGTTTTGAGAGATTATCATAAATTCTAGATGCAGTCCTTTATGAAATATCTGATCTGTAAATATTTTCTCCAGTCTGTAGTTTTTCTTTTCATTCTTAGCAGTCTTTCAAAATTTCAGATTTTAATTTGGATAAAGCCCAATTTATTAATTTGTTCTTTTGATGATTCACATTTTTGTTGTCATATCTAAGAAATCTTTGCCTATGTCAAAGACACAAATGTTTTCTGCTGTTTTCTTCTAGAAGTTTTACAAATTTAAGTTTAATGCTATAAACTTAAGTAAGGTGCTCGGCAACTTACCTTGAATACTTTCTTCACTTACTTTTTGTCATTATACTCATTATACTTAATGCTCCCTTAAGTTTATCAATTCATTTAAACAAATTTATGGTTGATGCAAATGTTTGTTAGTTTTCATATCAGTCACTGTGCTTATTTTACTTTTTATTTTTATATGTATATTATTATATACAGTTCTCATAGTCAATAGTAAGAAGTCTTTCTGAGTGAACGAGATTTTTCAAACTTTGTCTTTGTGAATTTGGATCTTTCTTTTTTTCAGAACTATTTCTTCAAAAAGAAAAGACAGAATTCTAAGTGTCTGGAAAAATGATTCTACATAATGCACACATAGCAGTTGGTTTTGTTATTTTCGAAAATCCACTTAACCAGGTGAATTTAGGCATACTCTTCTGAATTTATTAAAAAGTGATCATTGGGGGACACCTAGATGACTCAGTTAGTGTGGTGTCTGCCTTAGGCTCAGGTCATGATACCAGGGAGCTGGGATGAGTCTTGTGTCTGGCTCCTGTTTGGCGGGGAGGTGGGGGGCGGTTGGGGGTTGTTAGGGAGGTGGGAGGGGAGGAGCCTACTTCCCGTGCCCCTCCCCCCTGCTCATGCATGCATGCACAGACTCCTTCACAAAAATAAATAAAATATTTTTTTAAAAGTGACAATTGTTTCTTTAAAAATGCAGTACTCTTCACCTGCAGTATTTATTATGTATGTAAATTGTTTTTGCTTGAGATGTAAGTAGATAGCAGAAATTTTTTCTTATCACAGAGTGATAAGAAATTTGATCTCATAGATTTCATGCACACATAAGAAGATATCTCATGTGTGGTAGTATTATACTGAGACAGAGCAATGAATTTGCTCCCCTGCCCCCAGAGTTATGTCTTTAATACTGCCTTCACACAATAATGCTGGGCTCTGGCATATCACAATTTTGGTCAATGAGATATTAACAAAAGTGATGCAAGCAGAAACTTGACATGCACTTCCACACTGAGGCTTATCCTCTCAGAACTGTTTCTCTGGGTATTCAGGAGCATCCTGTAAGTTGGTCCTCCCTTTCAGATGGAGGGGGGTCAGATGGAAGGGCCTCAGAGGGTGCAACCTCATATGGAACTAGCAACAATGGAGATAACATGTCTTCAGGAAGCAGTCAACTCCAAGGCCAAGTACGCGAGAGAGGCCTCTTGGACCTTCCAGCTCAGCCTATATAGACAATTACAGACTCATACCCTAGTGGACATTATATGGGGCAGAAAAAGAACTCGGTCAACTTCAGAAACATGAGAAATAATGCACGCATGTTGTTTTAAGCCCCTAGGTTTTGGAATGGTTTGTTATGCAGGAATAGATAAGAAGCATGAAAGATGTTTAATTCAGTCCCAGGTACCAGAAAATTTTGTTTTCTCACATTAAAAAGTATTACATTAAAAACTAAAATAAATATGCATTCCCTTCACTCTCTAGTATGTTCATTTCCAAAGTACTTCGAAATCTTTATCAAAGTTCAAATTTAAGACCTTTTTCACCAAGATACCTTATTTGTTTGAAATCATTTGGCAAAACTCAATTAATTCTTTCTATTATTATTTTAATCTGTTTTAAGTGAAATGCTATGCAAATACTTGCTTTAACTGCTAAGAGCTGTCACTAAAGGATTTATATTCTATACTGACTAATAATGTCAGGCTGTGTTTCATGCCCCTTAATGAAATTTTGACCTTATTTTGCTCAAAAAAAAATTTCTGCTCTCAAAAGCTATAATTCTGTTGAATAGTTTCTCAAATGCTCGAGGAGTCATACTGTGTAATATTGGCTATATTTCACAGTGTGCAACATTATATTGCATGTGTGTTTTACCATTGAGTAATTTTATTTTGTAGTCTTGCTAGTACCATCATATAATTAAATTGTAAACTCATGTGGTGTAAAGGTCAGACACTTCAAATGTATGAAAGCAAATGCTATGTGTATTTTGGGTTCTACTCTTCACACACTGAGATCAGCAAAAGGATCAAAAAGATCATATATGTTACAATGGAAATTTCTTGTCTTTGGAACAAGCTTTTATAGCATCTTGTAATTGTAAACAAAAGTCTCACACATGTTCTTTAAAAATATGCCTCCATTTTCTTGGAATACTCACGGAGGAAACACATTTTCATTTCAGCCTCTTCACAAATAAGGCAATCACCATGGTTGGTGCCTACTTTTTTCTTCTTAACTATTTTTCCTACGAATACACCTTGACTTTTGTTTTATGGTAGTTTTCACAGTAGAAATATATTATGCCTTTCTTTCAGATGACCTGAAATTTAGAAGATTGTACCTGATTTTTATTCTTTGTATTTTAGGGTTTTTTTTTAAATGGATGTAATAACTTCAAACTATTTTTAAAAGTGTTTCTTTAAAGTTCAAGGGAACATGTTTGTATATACTAACCACATTAATTCTATCTTACTCTTGCACATGGAATTTCCAAAGAAATCAAGACTTACTTAATCTTGGGCAGTATTATTATTATATAGATCCCCAGGATATTAATATAAATGGTTCTTAGTTAAAAAAAAATCCATTTATTCTTTGAGAACATTCTGGATTAAATTTAAATGGGCTGAGTGCTAATATGATAATATAATCATATCATTCCTACCATATTAATGACCTTTCAACAATATAGAGAGCATTTAGATGCTATTTATCCATTTACTTAGAATGTGAGAATTATCTTAGAGCAGGCACGGATCTTAAAGCTTCATTTCTTCACATGATAAATGAGATCTTCTGCCATAGGTCTTCTAAACTAATGAGTCAATGAAGAGGCTTTGGTGTTAAATTCTATGTGTGTAATCCATATGTATATTCATCTGGAAAGGTTGTCCAAAGCTTTCTTCAGATTCTCAAAGACTTATAACAGCAAAAATGTCATGAACTTCATTTTCCATCTCTAGCTTTCCAAACTATATGTCTTTAATGACTTTAGGATTTGCAGTGATGTCCTTATTTGGTTTTGTTCCTAATGTTGGTTAGTTATGACTGCTCTTTCTTTTCATCATTTTCATCAAGGTTTATTCAATTTTATTAGACTTTTCTACAAAGTACTTTTTCTACAAAATTTGGCTTTATTTTTTCTATTATATATTAATTTTTTTGTTCTGATTTCTATTATCTTTATTTTTAAATTTTTATTTATTTTTCTATTTTCTTTGTGCTTAATTTGTTCTTAATTTTCAGCTTTTCAAGCTAAAGACTTAGATCATTGATTTTTAGCTCTTTTGAAAAATACATTTTAAGGCTACAGATTTTCCTTTAGGAATGGGTTTAGCCACATACTACAAACTTTAATATGTAATATTTTTATTATTATCAATTATCATACTGTATGCTTCAGTATATATGCTGTTCAAAAAATGGCATGAGTAATCTATGTTATAGGAGTCAAGATGATTGCTTACCTTTGGGAAGGGGAGTGGTTTGTGTGATGTTTCTGGGGTTCTGGTAGTGTTCTATTTCTTGACCTGACTTGTGATTCTATGGGTATATATACTTGGTAGCAATTTTAACTATGTTTGTGATTTGCCTACTTTAAAAAATATCTATATTACTTAAATAAAATTCTCTTAATGTTAAAAATAAAATAATTGCCATAAATAAAAATTTGATGTTGAAAGAGTTTAAAATGTTTTTAAAATACTAGCTTTCATTGTGGAAGGAACTGTTATGTAAATATACAATCTTAAATGAGTTGAATTCAACATAAATAAAAATTTAGTTCTCTAATTTCAATATATATTCAATCAAAAAAATAAAAATAAATACAAGTTTTCTTTTCTTCAATGTTTATGTGTGTACTTTAGTCTTTACCACTCAAAGGATACACCAGTATTTTCATTTAGAATGGTTTTATTTGATTAACTTCCAGATTAAGGAACACTGGAAAGCCTGGTAACTAAGCTTAACTTATTTAAGTAAAGCAAAGTTCAAAATTAAGTATCCTGGAAATTGTGATAATTGTAACTATTCCAGCATTATTCGAAATATTAGTAAAATAAAGATTGTTAGTTGAAAAAAAAACATATCAATACCACATAATCATTGGTCCACTGCATTATCCCTCTTTTACCTGAGTTAGGGCACTTGTCTGAACTTGATCTTTCTAGTAGTCATGTTCCATTGAAAATGTGATTTAATAGACTTTTATGTACAACGTCTAATAGAAAAATTTTGATTTGTTTGCTTTTTAAATGACACAAGATCATTTTAACTTTAGCTTTGTTTTCTGACATAGTCTCTCATATTAATTATGATCTCCAGATTTTATTTACAGTCTTTTCTCATTTCCCCAGCCAAGTTCTACTTTATCTTCTTGCCTTTTCCTCGAAGTCTCACTTCTTCAGGTAACTGCCAACTCTACTACAGCTTACATGAATCCTCCCATGTGTACACTTTCCTAGCAACCTTCACCTGTCATTGTGTTTCTCACTTGTACATATTTGTTCAGGTTGAACTCTCTTCCTAGACTTCACACTTGCCACGGACCTAAACCACAGCTGTGCTGTGCACCAGTGCATTCTTTTGCACTTAGTGACCTGTTTAGTTTAGACTGAATTTCAGTAACATATTTATGGAATGGGTGGATTAAATGTGTATGTTCTAAGTAATAAGGATTGTTGTAGATACTTTGTTTTCTGATTCTTTTTTTTTTTTTAAGATTTTATTTATTTGACAGACAGAGATCACAAGTAGATGGAGAGGCAGGCAGAGAGAGAGAGAGAGAGAAGCAGGCTCCCTGCTGAGCAGAGAGGCCGATACGGGACTCGATCCCAGGACCCTGAGATCATGACCTGAGCCGAAGGCAGCGGCTTAACCCACTGAGCCACCCAGGTGCCCCTGTTTTCTGATTCTTGAACACCTGTCAAATTTTGTCTCTTCTGGAGACTCTGAGAGAATTTGGGCTTTAATTTTTTTTTTAGTTAATTATTATTATTACTTTTTTAATTTTGAAAAGGCTTGATGCAGCTACCATAAGTCAACTATTTTGGGAGACGTGAAAATACACAGTGGTTCATACTACAATTCTAATTCCTCTAAGATATTCAAAGCTGGAAAATAAACTTCTTTCTACAACCTTGGTTTATAGAGAGCTAGGTGTGGGAAAGTAAAAAGGAAAAGAAAACTGACAGCAGAGATTTTTGTTCATGTGCATGAAAACTCTTCAAGAGGAGAATTTCAGTCCCTTCCATGAAGTCCAATGTCTCCCTCCTGTAAGGCTAAAGTCATCATTTGTTTGGAGATATTTGAAACATTACTCAACACATTTATTCCCTCTACACAATTTACTTTGCTACAAGTGTAAACTTGGATTGCTTAATATATAAAGCAAAGAGGATGCAGACAGATGCTAAACATTATTCAAAAATTCAAGTCTATAGTATTTTAACTGGATTAAAACATGAAACGAGTATTTGAATAGTATATACAATAGTTATTCATGCCAGTCTTAAAAAATGTGAAAATAGAATTATTCTTGGCTTTTTTTCTTTTGAATTATTCTTGTTTTGATACATCTTCTTGGATATAAGAAGTCCCTCCCCACCTCCATCCAATTAGAATTAACAAAGGAAACGTATTTGTGAATTGTGAAGCAGATGGCTTAGAACTAGGCTTTTTTTTTTTTTTAAAATTCAGTGTAGCCTTGTTTATTTCAAAATCCAAACTACACTGGTTTTAACATTTAATGACTAAGAATATTCTACAAAATACTTTATCTAAATGGTTATTTAAGGTACTTCATTTATAAGATTATTCATTGATGATAGGTAATACAGAAAGACACTTTAGAATTAACCTATTAATAAGTTGAGATTAACAAGATCTTGATTTTTATTGAATAATAGATGGAAATTTTGGCAGAGCTGTTACAAGAAGTGATTATACAAATTACAACATTTGTTTTTAAATAGATATAATACATACACTTAAATACGGGTATTTAGTCATGATCTTTTCCAAAAAAATAAATACTCTAGAATGTTTCTTAGGAAATATCTGAATAATCACCAGTGTATGAACAAAACATACAGAAAATTAAATTAAAAAAAATTACCTGGAAATGTTGGAAGCATACAAACATACTCTGCAAAGACTTGATTTTTTTTTTAAGATTTTATTTATTTATTTGACAGAGAGAGATCACAAGTAGGCAGAGAGGCAGGCAGAGTGAGAGGGGGGAAGCAGGCTCCCTGCTGACAGAGAGACCGATGTGGGGCTCGATCCCAGGACCCTGAGATCATGAAGGCAGAGGCTTAACCCACTGAGCCACCCAGGTGCCCCTGCAAAGACTTGATTTATGTGTTCTGACATTTTATGTCTTTCTCATTAGATGCCTTTGTTTTTCTTATTGATTTTTTTTCTTTTTATAGATAGATATTTTAAAATTTCTCTTGTATCTCAGCTGGGTGTACAAAGAACACAAGGATGTCTTTCCAGGTAGGTCATTGTTCTAACTACATGTCGGAACAGGAAGGAAAAGATGAAGATATCAACTGAAGAGGGTACGGGGTGTGGAGAGTTGACAGGAAATCTTGTCTTGTAAGAGCTGTATTACCTATAAAGCTGAAATCAAGACCTGTACATAGATATAATTCTTTCAAAATTCTTTATACATTTTATAATTCAGGATGTGATTAGAAGAAAGCTATATTCAGTTTCTGAACAATTTAAATATAATAAGTATTTCTGAGGGACTGACAAAATCTTTCCCATTATATTGTATAGTTTTTTTAAAGATTTATTTATTTTAGAGTAAGAGTGAGTGAGCAAGAGTGGGGAAGGTGCAGAGGGGGAGGGAGAGAGAGAATCTCAAGTAGATACACACTGAGCTCAAGCCTGGCGGGGGCTCCACGCCAGAACCCTGAGATCATGACCTCAGCTGAAACCAAGAGTTGGTTGCTTAACCCACTGTGCCACCCAGGTGCCCCAGTGTATTATATTTTTATGGAATTTGAAACAGATGTTTTCATTCTGTACCTGGCTAAGTATGAAGAGCTTTGTTATATTATGAACACTAGTTTTTTTCAGAAGGAAAAACTACTTTATAATTTGCCATGATAATGCAACAAAATTGGACTTGCCCAATTTGACTTTAAAAAGGGTATATTTAGAGAACCATAAACATAGGGATCATGATAAAGTTTGCCTTCTAATAAAATCTTTATTTTAACAATCTAACATCAACAGAATGTTACTCTAGATCTAGAATATTTTCTATTGAGAATAAGGTATCATTCACAATTACAGAGTGTGGCTTATGCATTATCAAAATGCATGCCTTTAAGCTTAAAGATTTGCAGGATCTTCTTCATTCTTCCTGTGAACCTGGAAGATAACCAGAAGTTGTCTGGACGTTATCTTTTTTAAAAAAGTCTAAATAATACCAGAAAATATGTTACTTTATGTACTTGTTAATATTTGACTCTAAATTTTTATTTACATATCAAAAATTGTGTCCAAAACTTTTTTAAAAGCTATAGTTTAAAATGAAAAAGGGTGAAGTATTATTTTGAAGAGCCATTCAGAAATCTTTTAAATAGAATAATCACCCCTCCTGCTCATCATCCAGTTTCAACAATTTTATCAATTTTGTTTTATTTACCCCCACTTTTGTTTTTAAGCTGAAATATTTTAAAGAAAATCTCAAGAGACATTTTGTTATTCTACCTATAAACAGTTCAGTTAGTATGCTTCTTAAATGAACTTATAGGGGCATCTGGGTGGCACAGTTGGTTGAATGTTCAACTCTTGGTTTCAACTCAGGTCATGATCTCAGGGTCCTGAGATCAAGCCCCAAGTCAGGGTCTGTGCTCAGTGTAGAGTCTGCTTGAGATTCTTTCCCTCTCCCGACCTCATCCCTCCCACTTGTGTTTGCTCTCTCTCTCTCAAATAAACAAATCTTTAAAATAATTGATAAGGGCTTTTATTTTTAACATAATTGCTATTCAATTTTCTAACTTTATGTAAATAAAAATAATTTTCTCAATGTTTAGATGTTGAAAAATATCAAATCTTCTGAAAAGGTGCAGGAATAGTACCAAGAACACCTTTATTTAGATTCAGCAATTTGTTACAATTGGCCATATTTGCTTTCTCTTTTTCTCTCTTGATCAAAAGTGTGCTCGCTCTCTCTCTCTCTCTCTCTCTCTCTCACAGACACATTTTATCTTTTGAAAAGCATTTAGGGGTTAGTTACAGATGTCATAATACTTTGTCCCTGAATACATCAACTGTATCTCCTCAGAACCAGATGTTTCCTTTATAACCTCAATACAATGACCACAGACAGCAAATTTAACATTAATATAACAACATTGGCTAATATACAATCCATATTTAGTATATTTCAATTGTCTGAAGACTGTCTTTGATAGCTGTTTATTTCATTCTCACTCTAGGAGCCAAGTTGCCAATCAAGGATCATACTTTGCACTTAATCTCATTTAACCTAGAACATTTTCCAAGGTTTTTGTTTGTTGGTTGGTCAGCTTTGGTTTGTTTTGGTTTGGGTTTTTCATGATGTTGAAGTTTTCAGATAGTCCAGGACAGAAATGGGAACTCTTCTGCACTGTTGATGGGGCTGGAAATCGGTGCAGCCATGGTGGAAAACAGTGTGGAGGTTTTTCAAAAAATTAAAAATAGAAATACCGTAGAATCCAGTAACTCCACTTCTGGGTATTTATCCAAAGAAAATGAAAACACCAATTCATGTGCACCCCTATGTTCACTGCAGCATTATTTACAATAGCCAAGATATATTATGAAATATTACTCAGTCATAAAATATAATGAAGTCTTGAATCTTGCCATTTGCAACAACATGGATGGACATAACTGAAACAAGTCAGACAGAGAAAGATAAATACCATATGATTTCACTTACATGTAAGATCTGAAAACCAAAACAAACAACCTAAACAAAACTGAAATGACTCATAGATACAAAGAACAATCTGGTGGTTGACAGGGTGGGGAGAGAGGGGAAAATGGGAGAAATAAGGGAAGGAGATCAAAATGTACTTCCAGTTATAAACAAATAAGACAGGAGATGCCATGTACAGCATGGAGAATATAGTCAATAATATTGTTATATCTGTGTAGTAACAGAAGGTAGCTAGATTCATCATGGTGATCACTTTGTAATGTATATAAATGTTGAATCACTAAGTCATACACCTGAAACTGGTATAATAGTGTATGTGAAATACACTTCAATAAATAAAATGTGTTGCCTCATGATTTCAGTTAACACCTTATTCTTTCAGCATGAATATTACATGGATGCAATACCTCATAAGATACATGTTGGCACTTGGAGTGAGCATAACGTTATGTATAGTATTCTCGAATCACTGTGTTATACATCTGAAAGTAATACAGCCATGTGTCTGTTAACTATACTTCAATTAGAAAAAGATACATTATACAAATTTGTTCCATTATTGGTGCTATTACTTTTTCTTATTTGGTTAAGATTGGGTTACCCAGATTTCTCCATTGTAATTTTTACCATTATAATTATAGGTAATATGTGTAATGAAACTTTGAGAATATATGAATGTCCTGCTCCCTAGCAAAGTTTCACTCAATTATAACTGTATTTATTATATTATCTTATACCTAATCTGTGTTTCAAATTCCCCATTTGCCTCATAAATATCTTGAGTTGTTTTGTTTTATTTGAGTCATGGTCCAGGCAAGATTTAGAGATTCTGTTTCATTTTGGTGTGTCTTAATTTTCATTTATTCTCCAATAGTCCCTCTTTCCACACCCCATCTCTCTTGTCATGCCTTCCACTGCTTTGTCAGATAAATTGGGTCAGTTGCCTGGTAGAGTGATCATTTCCTTGTGTTATATTCAACTCGATCTTCTGTTTCCCATATAAACTGGTAAGCTATAAACTGGTATTGAGACCTAGACTCTTGACTGAATTTCATTTTGGATTTTTAAAGGCACTTGCTTTGCAAGAACTTTTCTATATGTCGCTTAAAAGAAGAATCTTGATTGATTCTATTTGGCCGTGGTCTGACCAAAACTAGCATGATTCTATCTAATAGCTATGAATTCACTGTTTGTGTGGAAAATGCCATCACTTTCAGGCTGAATCCACTGTCTAAGTGATGGGACAAGTTTCAAATTCCCTTGCCCATAAGCATTTTACCATAGCTTATGATCAAAAATAGAGAGACTAGCAGAAAATACACCCATGTGTACAGATTTAAGATTAAAAATGAGAAATCCTGAACAAAACTACCTTTGTCCTATAAAAGTCTTATTTCCCCTTGTCTACATGGCACATGAAAGTTGGAGAGGACTTTGAGGGCAAGGCAGAAAGAATGTTCCAGTTGAGCAGCTATGTTACAGCTAAAGCTGTACTACTTTCATTTACGTAGATATAACGCAATGGGTTTTTTAAAAAATATGTAGAATCATTATTGGGATAAAGGGGACAATTCTATTGGCCACTCAGCATTTGCCTGAATATCTCCAATGTAAGTGTGCATACTACTTTTGGGGGAAAAAAAAAAACAGCTCTATTCTTAGTTTATCTCAAAGGATACAATTTTTTCTTCTGGTCTCAAAACCTGTCTTCCTATACACTCCACATTTAGGTCCTACTTATGCTTTCTGTGAAAACTCAGAGTGAGTTCATTTTCTCATCTCTGCGACAATCTGCAAATAATTGAAAAGCACAGCCCTAGCTCCTCCTGTCTTTTAGAGCACGTGTAACCAGAGCTTCACCCAGAGATCTGTCATATCACAAACTCAAATACCTATTGAGGCCAGGTTCTAGCAGGAATGTGTGAAGTTGGCCAGGCTACGATGAAGAATTCATACTGTATCTGAAGAGGGTAGGCAGCAGCTCCCATCTTTAGTAGATTGTCACCAAGGTGAAAACGTGGGACTTAATGCTGCCAGATCCTTTAATTTCCAAGAAAAAGTAGAAATGTGGTTTGTATGAGAAATCTCTTGACTTTTAAACATTAGCATACATTCTCAACTTCAAAGTACTGTGTTGTTCAGCACCGAGCAAACCAAATAAAATACATTTGTATGGTCAGATTCTGTTTGTCAACTGCCAGTTGTGATTTCTGTTTTAATCATTCTAAATGTGACAGATACCCAGACTTCTGGGCTTCTTCCTTTGGAGGTACTGCTAATTCACCCATCACCTTCTTAAAATATGGTTCATTGAGCTGAAACCAGTCATGTTCTGGTGCCAAGCGTAGGACTGTCACTTCCATTAACTCAGTCTAGATTTTGTTCTCCTTTTGCCACTTCGTTTTATCATTACCTCATTTCAGTGTGGTCTACTAGACTCTCCAGATCCTTCTCACATCACCTGCTATTAAGCCATCTAGTGCCTCTGTAAATATTTTTCTTCCCAACAGCCCAACCCTCTATCTGCTCTTAAAATTTACCAGTTTGTTATTTTTAAACTTTCTCATGGCAGTTTCATGTTTTTCTTTAATATGCTCACCTGTGAAGAAATACAAGCTTGTCATGAGTTAAATCTACACTGTTTTTTAATGTTTAAGGAAAAGAGGTTGGGTAGATCACAGCCATGTGACAAAGATATTTGTTACATAAACGTATCATTGAATAAACAAATGCTTTTCTCTTTCAGCAATTTAAAGAAGTGAAATAAACATTTTTATAAGATAGAAACATGTTGAATTTTGTATTTGGCAGAATAGACTGAATCTCAGTCTGATTATCTGATAGAAGCTATTGCAATATCCATTAAAAAGTCATTCTGGTAATGGCAACAAATGTGCAAATGTTGCTTCTTTTACAAACTATGAAATACTACTGTAATAGTTGTTATTATCTCATTAGCTAAGATACCAAGCAGTTTCTGTTTTGTGTTTAAAAAAAAAAAAAAAAAAAAGCTTTCTAATTTAAGATCACTCTCCCCTGGATGCCAGTAGAAATTCTGGTAAGATGAGTGGTTTTACCTTCTATATAGTTACAATTTATCACTTTGTTTAATGTCTTCAATATGGATTTGTTTTTTAAGAGGGAATTAATGAAAAATAACATCATACTTCATTTATTTACTTAAAAGTTTATTTATTTAAGTCATCTCTGCACCCAACATGGGGCTCGAGCTCATGACCCTGAGATCAAGATTTGCATGCCCTTCTGACTGAACCAGCTAGGCACCCCAACATCATACAATTAAATATCAAAGTGTGATTGACACCAACACTAATTTCTAGAGTTTTCAGTAGTTATTATTCTTTAGTAACATATACATTAAAGAAGAAGGAGAAGAAGAAGAAGAAGAAGAAGAAGAAGAAGAAGAAGAAGAAGAAGAAGAAGAAGAAGAAGAAGAAGAAGAGGAAGAAGAATCATCAGCAGCAGCAAGAGTCCTACTTTTTTTTTTTTTTTTTTTTTTTTTTTTTTTTTTTTTCAGTAGGCTGCAGGCCTGGCATGGATCCCAATGTGGGGTTTGAACCCACAACCCTGAGGTGAAGACCTGAGCTGAGATCAAGAGTCAGATGCTTAACTGACACTAGGCACTCTTAGAATCCTACATTCTTGTTGCATGTTGCCAAGTTCAATTTTATTTCTAATTTCTGTTATTACATTTTGGTCATATATCATATTGCAAAGTAAAATTGCAACTTTATTTCACATTCTTTCTCTTCCCCTGTCTTCTTTTAAAATCCACTGGTGGGGCACCTTGGTGGTGCGGTAGGCTCCTGGGTTCGAGTCCCACAGCAGGGACCCTGTTTCTCCCTCTGCCTGCCACTCCCCCTGCTTACGCTCTCTTTTTCTCTCTCTTACTTTCCCTCTGTGTCAAATAAATAAATAAAATCTTAAAAAAAATAAAATCCATTGGTGTTTGATATTGAGATTTTAAGGATGAAAATCTGATTATCTGGAATGATGAAATGTGTAATAATGAAACTAAGCAACTGAAATTTTATTTAAGTTCTGAAATTTAAATTCTACTCCCATTTGTTGATATATTCCTCTACTTATATAGAAACACAACCAAAGAGAAAGCACATTACTCTGAAAGAAGCATAATCATCAGCTCTATCAATGTTCACTCAAGGAAGAAAAAGTCACACGGAAGTTGACTGCTATTTTATTTTTGTCCTCCTAAGTGTTCTACATTTTTAATAAAAATGAAACTATGATTATGAAGATAATTTTATGTACATCTAAATTTAATGTCAATTAGCAGTCAGGTTCATAAAAGAAGACCATGGGTCTTAAAATAATGTATATAGTGTTATATTTGATGCAGGATTTATTCACATCACGTAGTTCATTATTTTTTTTAAGTGCTAATAGGAAACTGCTTGTGAGAATGGACTTTGCTAGCATATGGCCAGAATGGGGTCTACGTGTGTGCACTGACAGGAAGCATATTTTACCTTCCCACAAATATGGTATTTTCACCCAAATATGTTAAAGTGCTTTGTTGATGATTAGATGTGAAAACTGTTAAAGGCATAATGAGGGCAGATGCCAACTTCAAAGTAACAAGAATATAAGACACATTGAAAAACCTTGATTTTTAAAGGTTAATTTTACGTCAAAACGTCATTCAATCGTTTTATTTATTTATTCATTTTAAAATATTTATTTATTTATTTATTTGACAGAGATCACAAGTAGTCAAAGAGGCAGGGTGGGGGTGGTGGGTGGGGAGCAGGCTCCCCACTGAGCAGAGAGCCCTATGCGGGGCTCAATCCCAGGACCCTGAGATCAGGACCTGAACTGAAGACAGAGGCTTTAACCCACTGAGCCACCCAGGCACCCCTAGTGGTTTCATTTAAGAGTAAAAACATAAAGAGTAGATTGTCCACTATTCAAAACAGTACAGGAAAGTTTTCCTCAGAAAACACGCATGGACTTTTTGCAGGGAGGATACACACAAACCTGAGTATGTGGATCATTGCAACATACAGGGCGGTGCTACTGTGAAACGCCAAAAAAAAAAAAAGGGGGGGGGGCAGAATTTTTCCGTTTACTTTCCATCAGCAACGTTTGGGATAAATTGGTAAATTTCCCTAAGTTTACAAGCATAATGCCCTAGAACTTCGGAAACCCTGAAATTTGGGCACTGGCTGAGCGTGCTTCCAGACAGAGGAGAAACAAATCATAGAGGGTCCACTGAGTTCAGCACCACTGGCTGTGTGGTCTCCACAAGGGGGACTGAAGTTGAAAGGGGACATTTAAAAACTTCTACAACACTTTAACATTGCTGCTATTTCTTGGCGTGGGATCAGTGGGCTGATTTGTGAAATCAATTCAGAAAGTACTTGAGCTTATTTTCTGTATATGTTGCTTCATACTTTTATTTCATTTTCATCATTTGTTGTTAATAAGATTTCACAAAGTAGTGGTATACAACCAGTTGGAAATTAAAATGCAACAAAAAAGATTCTTCACTGTAGGGGCCTACTTAGCCAGAGCGACTCCATCTCGGTTAAACAGCCATTTTGTTGTTTGTGCAGTAAAACTTAAACTGACCCTGCACCAGCCCCCCTGCCCCGGCCAAGGAACTTACTTAAAAATAAGTCTGGGAAACCAGTAAAATATGGTCAACAAGTCCCTGATAACAGAGCCCAGATATAAGGATGGGTCAGGTCAGGTGGAGATAACAGAACCCAGAATGCAAGGACGACTCAGGCCAGGTGGAGACAATCTCATTGGCCAGGTTCAACCACATGGCCTTTGCTCTATAAAAGCTAGTCTGTGAAGCTGGGGGGGTGGTCACTTCTCTGTAAGAGACGGCCCTGGCTGTTCAGTTTGATTCTTGGTCCTGGCAGGAAATAAATCTTTGCTTGACCTTCACTTTGTATCAGTCTCGCTCCTTTGATCACGGACCCGATCATTCACAGCTCAGAAGCACTGAGCTCCTCTCTACCATTAGATTCTGGAGCCAGAATCCACCATGGAAATGTCCAGAATGCCCTGCACAGGACTACTGGTAGCCCAGCTTCCTGAGTGCTAATTCTGCATAAAAATGCTAGTTAGTAACTTTTCAATTCGCTGCTTCTTCCCAATTTAATTAAGGTGGGTCATTTTAGGGATGGAGATGGAAAGGGCCAAGTGGAATCTGGAGCAATCTGGTTCAATCCTGTCTCTCTGACTCACAGCAGAGGCTCAGCTTTCTAACCTGTGTGATGTGAGTAGTGTCTCTTGCAGGCTTGTTGTGAGGATCGGGGGAGGTAAGTCCCGCAGAGTACCTGGCACATGCTACGTACTCAACAAGAGGAGAAAGGTTGGCCTTTTACCTTCCTTTCTCCCCTGAACACAACATATAGAGCTCCAACTTTTTTAAGTGAGTAGCTGAACTGGCTCAAATAATCCTGATCAATCTTTTTTTGCAAATGTGTATTGATCACTTAATAACATCTTTTGGGGGGACTCTTATGTTTTCTTGCTTTTATAAAACTTTTTTTAAAGGATTTTATTTGTCAGAGAAAGAGAGAGAGAAAGCAAGAGAGAGAAAGAGAGAGAGAGAGCCCAAGCTGGGGAAGTGGCAGGAAGAGGGAGAAGCAGTGTCCTCGCTGAGCAAGGAGACCAATATGGGGATATTAGACTCAATCCCAGGACCGTGGATCATGACCTGAGCAAAGGGCAGATGCTTAACCGTCTGAGCCACCCAGGTGTCCCTATAAAACTTTTTGAGTGCAGATTGCAATGAACATACAACCAAAGAAAAGATATAAATCTGTTAGATTTTTTTCCCTCTACCTGCTGAGCCCTATAGGACAGCTATGACAATGGACAAGGGGATAATATCATAAGCCATTATTATTACCTCTATCAGTGAAATGATTTCTAATGATCATGGAGAAAGCTGTGTGCTAATAATGAAGTCATTCTGCACAATTTGTAAACGCCACATATGGTGATATACCACTTCCCACTGTTTTACGTCTATTTATAACTCAATTATCTTGTGCTATTGTTAAGGGAGTTGTTTTGAGATTGAATGGTAACTGAGCTAAGCTATGGCAAAAAAAAAAAAAAAAAAAAAAAAGAACTTGTAAAAATGCTTTTAGTTTATATTTTCTCTCTAGGCAACCCAGTGCCCAAATCTCTTTGATGTGAACAAGGAGTTTGTATTTTACTTCTAGATTAAATACAGTATTTACTTTCATTTTCTACTTGCATGTAGAAAAGTTTTTATATCTGGCGCCATTAGTAGCATGATTGCATTGTTAGATCCAGTCAAGGAATAAATTAGGCTCATTTGTGAACATTTCTTGTCTGCTGCTAGGATACTGTTTCAGAAATTATCATTATGGTGGGTAATGACCACAAAAGTGTTAATGCCCTTAGCAATGTGCCTCACTCACTTCCTCAGTGACTCACTGGAAATCTAGGTAGCCATATTTTTTATTTCTTTTTCTTGCCTTTTTTTTTTTTTTAGTTTAAACACTATAATAAATACTAGTTTTCCTTTAATCTATTGCGTGTGTGCGGGCATGTGTGTTGTGCAATTAAGTTGCATACTTTTTAATAGTAGCTTAATGACAGTTACTTTGACAGTTTGAGAATTGATTTTGTTTTTTCTAATTTGCCCTTGTTTATAGTTATTTGATATCCTATCAAAATATTTGGCTTTGAAGCAAAACAATTAACAATATAGTGTTTGAATGTTGTGGGAATGCACTGGGTAAATATTTCTTCGAAGAACATTGTAGCAGACTGAAAATGAATCAAACTAATCATTGGTGTCCTACATTCAGAATACTGTTAGGAAATTAATCCTCATAGTAATACATTGTGTTGTTTTGGCTTCCATACAAGTTGTCTTGAGGGAATGTAACCAACTTTGTTATAAAAGGACCAATCATTGAAGATACTATCCTCAAGCAGAAAAAAATGTCTTAGTGGAACACTATGGTATTAACAATATTAGCTAAATAATGACAAAATTACCATTCTCTAAATTAGAATACATCTACTAATTTTGTACTGTAAGAATGTTTAATATATTAAGTAAATGATCTCCATGATCCTCAAAATTTGCATAGGATCCTCCAAGTAGCAAGGGCGTTTAATAGGGGACAATGTCAGTGATTTGCACCCATTATGAAAATAACTAAATTAGTTTAACTTTGTAAGGCATTTAAGAAAAACATATATATATATATAAAGTGCCATATATTTTGATACATATATGGTTTATTTGTGCCATTTTGTGCCATATATATATATATATATATATAGCCATATATTTTTATATGTATATGGTTTATTTAAGCTATTTCCTGCCACAAAGGGATAGTCATCATTTGATACAAATAAAGGACACTCAAAATGCCATATATTTTTTTGGCTCATGTGCAAAGTAATGGCCCAAACCAGACCTGTGGTCTGTGGTGTCTTGGTCATAGTTCAGGTTGTCTTTAGCCATGTTCAAAAGCGCTCAGAAGCCTATTCACACAAGGGTTCTGGAGTGGTGTATGGTTACCATCTCCCCAGGGAAAGGGCTTGGGCCTGATGTGGGGATAGGAGTAGGCAATGAACTTGGGTCTCTCATGCTCTGAGTGAAACTTTAGGAAGGTGTTCAGCATGCTCACTCCCACCAGGGGGAGTTTGACCAAGTAGGAGAGAACCTTCCACCTGCACCTCATGAGCCACCCACCGCAAGGGTCCCCACCAACATAGATCTCCTCAGCTGTGGCTGGGACCAGGCAAGCACCTCAGAAAACCAGGCCTGCCTTTGCCATTTAAATATATATATATATTTAAATATTTTATATATGCCTAGTTAAAACTAATTTAATATGTATATGTATATGTATATGTATACAAAGTTAAACTAATTTAATATGTATATGTATACATATGTATATGTATATCTTTTATATGTATATATCACACACACAGAAAGAGAGAGAGAAAGAGTACAAGCAGGGGAGCAGCAGAGGGAGAGGGAGAAGCAGGCTCCCCTCTTGAAGCAGGGCTCAAACCCAGGAACCCGGGACCATGACCTGAATGGAATGTAGATGCTTAACTGACTGAGCCACCACGTACTGTTGCCATTTTTTACCTGGACAGCCACAGTGCTGTTTAAGGCATTTTTCTTTAAATCCAGACCTTTCTTTTTTAGACCACTTTTAGCTTCACAGCAAATTTGAGCAGAATATACAGAAAGTTCCTATAAACCCCATCTCCTCCTGATCACCCTCCCCACAATCTCTTTCTTTATCAATATCCTGTCCCACTATGGTATATTTATTACAATTGAGCAACCTACCTTGACACATTATTATTGCCTTATGTCCATAGTTTACATTAAGGTTCACTCTTGGTGTACATTCTATGGATTTGAACAAATGGATAATGACATGTATCCTCCATCATAGTATCATATAGAATAGTTTCACTGCCTTAAAGAAAGATCCTTTGTGTTCTGCCTCTTCATCCTTATCTCTTCTAACCCTTGGCAGCCACTGATCCTTTTACTGTCTCTATAGTTTTGTCCTTTCCATAATGTCATATAGTTGGAAGTATCCAGTATGTAGTCTTTTCACATTGGCTTCTTTCACTTACCAATATGCATTAAAGATCCTTCCATGTCTTTTCATGGCTAGATAGCTTATTTCTTTTTAGTGCTGAATACTATTCTATTGTCTGAATGTACCACTGTTTATCTATTCACCTACTGAAGGGCACTTTGGTTGCTTCCAAGCTTTGGCAACAATGAATAAATCTCCAGGTGCAAATTATCCATGGGTGGATATAACTTTTCAATTTCTTTAAAAATACCAAGGACCAGAATTGCTGGATCATATGTTAAAGGTATGTTCAATTTTGTATGAAACTGCCAAATTGTATTCCAAAATGGATATGCCATTTTGCATTCCCAGCAGCAATGAATGAGAGTTCCTATTGCTCTGCATTTTTGCTAGCATTTGATGTTGTCAATATTTTGGATTTTGGCTATTCTAATAGGCATTGAGCGGCATCCCATTGTTTCAATGCTTAAGGCATTTTTAAAGGTTAATAATCTCAAAAAGTTAACACTCCCGTAATAGAATGAACACTTGTCAAAAGATTTCCATGTCTAGAAAAGAAAGCCTTTTATTACAGTAAAATTTAATTATTTTACAGGAAACTGCTCTAAGTATAGAATGGTTGGAAAAGTTACTAGAAGAAAAGGAGACTAAAAATTGTAGGGACTTACTATTATCAACCCAATTCCTTTTCAAATGCTTGGTCTTAAAAAAAAAAAAAAAAGGTGCTTTGGCTTTCATTTATCTGATTGTGACCATTGGTAACTGATATAAATTAAAATTTAGTACCAGAATAAAGAAAGTAATCAGGCAACACATAATTATTAACCAGCTAGTCCTTTGGCTAGAAACAAAATACGGAAGCTAGCATTCTGAACTTATTTTTTTTCATTTGAGAAAAAGGTTCATATTGGGTTAACAAAATGCAATTACATTTAATAGCTATAAAATTATTTCAACAGGACCATTAATTGCCCTCATGATATAACAGGTAAAGTTTACTGCTAGCAGCAGCTTATTTTGTAATTATCACATGGGAGCATTTTTCCTAAATTCTAATTTCAATAGATATTGGTTTAATTTATCAGAATTTTCCATTATGTGTTTTTAGGTATTGCATTAAGTCATTACTCAAACACAATGGTGTCTGAGTTCTTATGTATTACAAACTGAGTGAGCAGACAGAAACAAAATTATATCTCGTTCTAGTGAAAATGACAGCAACATTTTTTTCTCTAATAGCATCCTACAGGAGGCCCAAACTGATTTGCTCTCTGCTCTCTATTTGTATAGTTAATTAATCCAAAAGAAGCATTTATTAACTTGAATTTTTAAAGTCTGCTGAACTTTAATTTGTAAAGTCCTCTTTAAGACTGCATATTATTTAACAGGCAAAAATGAAAGCAGTTGCTGTAAGAAACCTAAAATATACTTAGTAAGGATAAGTATTAACATACGCCCAACTATGAAAATTTGTCACTTCTCTTATTCCCTTTCTCTCTCTCTCCTCTTCTCTTTCTCTTTATATATAGATATATAAAGGTGAGGACAATAGAAAGAGAATGAAATTGTATTAGTCTTCTATTAAGGCCATATCAAATTACCACAAGTATAATAATACAAATTTATTTCCTTATAGTTCTAGAGGTCAGAAGTCCAAAATGGGTCATGCTGAGCTGACATCAAGGTATTGGCAGGACTGCTTTCCTTTCTGGAGGCTCTAAGGAAAAAGCTGTCTTCTTCAGTTTTTAAATAACATTAAAATGAGACTACAAAAAGGAATTAACTATTTGGAGGATATTTTAATACAATATCTTGCCTTAAAATCATACTTTTACAAAAGGTCATCATGAGACAAGATTAATGAGGTTCAGAGGTTGTACATTGTTACTCTGGTTTTAAATTTAGAATGATTTTAGATTTGATCCCTTAATAAAGCTTAAAATATACATTCTCCCACCTCAAGTTATTGATACTAGAGTAGAAACTCAGCGACCTACTGAACCACCTCCCTGCAACCTGAAATCTTGTAAGTGAAATTTCCTTGTTTGTATCCTCTGTAGAGTTGACCTGAAAAGTCACAAATGAGAACATTGCTGAAGTAGTAACCCTGTCATTTTTATAAAATTTCAGCCAATAGTTTCCTGATATCAGCAATAGTTTCAAAAAATAGAGAAGAAGAAATGATTCTCCCCAAATCCAATGACCTCAATAGAGTGTGAAAGTAATGAATGCATTCCTCAAGAGGGTTGGCATGGTAGAAGTAAAGATAGTTGCAATTTGTCTGACAGCTCTCAATAAGAGGAAGATGCAATAATTCAATACTTAAATGAAATTAATTGATGTCTGTTTTTCTTTTTTTTTTTTTTTAAAGATTTTTAAAATTTATTTGTCAGAGAGAGAGAGCGCGTGAACACAGGCAGACAGAATGGCAGGCAGAGGCAGAGGGAGAAGCAGACTCCCTGCCGAGCAAGGAGCCCAATGTGGGACTCGATCCCAGGACTCTGGGATCATGACCTGAGCCGAAGGCAGCTGCTTAACCAACAGAGCCACCCAGGTGTCCCTGATGTCTGTTTTTCAAATAGAGTAAATGTGATGAGTTTCATGTAGGTAACTGTTCGTACACAGATTTGACTCATATGATTTATGCTTTCGTATATTTTAGTGAATCATATCAGTCACTGTAATGTCCTAGATTTTTAAGATTTGCAAACAGGTCATTTTAAAAATAAAGTGCAGAAAGGTAGTGATGGTTGAAAGCCCTGACGCTGAAATCTGGTTGTCTTGTTTTAAACCAAGTTCTACCCATCACTCATGGATAGGTTATTTTTTCAGTCTATGCCTTGGATCCCCTATTTGCCAAATGAGCAAAATAATAATCTTTATGTCATTGGGTTCTAGAAGAATATATGAGAATTAAGTGTGAAATGTGTAGTAAATAGCCAACATTTGATAAACAACTCAAAATATGAACTATTACTCTATAGAAGTTGACCTTATTATAGATGCTTTAATCTAGATTATATGATATTCAAATTCATGCTCAAGGAAAAAAAATTCATAAATTTGTCTTACAATTAAGAAAGTCTATGAAAAAGAAGTAGATTTTCTTATAGTCTTATTTTAAGCCAACTTCAAGTTAAACCTTCAAACTTTAAGAAAAAATCATGGTTTTGTTAGTTGGAAATCTAATGTAAAAATACTCAAGAAAGTCAGCAAAAAGACATAAGACGTTCTAAAATTTTAATAACCAAGTGTGTGTGTGACAGACTTTGAAAAGTTCATTGTATTAAACTTTGACTTTTATGCTAAATTTAACTTTCATTTAAAAACACATTTGCTTATATAAATTGACTTTGAGTAGTGCCATCCGTCCATTCCTTCTGATGCCAGGAATAAACATTTTTAACACTTAAAACTGCATCAAAATAGGAAGTCAGATTCCCTGAGACCAGCTTCTAGTGTGAACGGTTTTCCAAGTACGTGTCCCCTGCCTATTCATCACATCAGGAAGTCCGTGAAAGGAGACATCTGCTGGTAGGGATTAGACACCAATATCTGGGCACTTCAGCAGAATGAACTGGAAGATTTGAAGTGGAGAAAACAGTAGCTTTAGTGTGGATCACTCCCAGATATAGAAAGAGTTGCCCAGGTGCTATCTTTGTGTCCCACTCATCCTTTCCGTGTCTTTTGATTGGTCTGTAAATCTTATTTCCTCATCTATCATGGGGATTAATTCTCTTTCATTGATTTATCAGTTTATGTTTTTATTTTAATTTTTTAAAGATTTTATCTATTTACTTGAGAGAGACAGCAAGAGAGAGCATGAGGGGGAGCAGAGGCAGAGGGACAGGGAGAAGCCGGCTCCCTGCTAAGCCTGGAGTGGGGCTCTATCCCAGGACCCAGGGATCATGGCCTGAAGCAAAGGCAGACACTTAACTGACTGAGCCACCCAGGTGCCCCTCAGTTTATGTTTTTGTTTTAATTTAAAAAATATATATTTTATTTATTTATTTGACAGAGAGAGAGAGTACAAGCAGAGGGAGTGGCAGGCTGAGAGAGAGGGAAAAGCCGACACTGCACTGAGCAGGGAACACAAGTAGGGCTAAATCCCGGGACCTCAGGATCACTACCTGAACCAAAGGCAGAAGTTTAACTGACTGAGCCACCCAGGCACACCCCCCATCCCCCACTTTATGTTTTTAAATGTCTTTTCTTCATAATATACCTCTATGAAGGCATGTTATGATTAATTCCATTACTGTTAAACCTGGTTTCCTTAAAACATAGGGTAAATTTATAGTCAGGAAAGAATGAAGTCATAGAACTAATAGAATGCCGTTTGTACAGGGAGCTCTGGTTTTTAGCTTTCTTGGTCCATGATGACCTTGAATTAAGCTGGACTTCTCAGATGCTGTTCCCTGTATGATAGGTTGCAATAGAGCCTGATGCTTAGATGAAGAGAAAAATAAGTGAAAGAACATGGGAAAGAAATTATGACAGAAATTCTTTTTCCTTATTATTTAGCAGACCACTTTACAGAGTTCACTGGTTTAAACACCAGAGAGAAAGGGCATGTTGTGGAGTTATCATGATACCGCGTGGGGTTGGCCATGAGGTTTTTAACCACGGGTTACAAGACCACATAGTATGCTTTTCCTTAAACATGGCTATTATTTCCTGTCTTCATGGGGTACAAAATGTTGCTTTTATCTGCCATGGCATGTCTTAACCTATGAGCTGGAAGAAGAAAATATGTTCCTTGAATTGTGCAACCTCCTGATGAAATTGTGGCTGTCAGCCTTGAGTTTGTGGTGTCATTATCGGTCATTTTTAGTGAGAAATGAAACGTTCCTCTGGAAAACTTAATAGTGTCTTGGGTCTAACCAGCAAATGTGATTGCAGAATACTGGGATTGGAAGAAGTATCTTGTAAATTAGGTTGATATTGGAAAATCAGAGTTGAATTAATTATGCAGTCTTGGGATGAAAATACTCTTGATGTGTGAGACTTCTAGAAAGACTTGCTTTTTTAAATTTATCTCCTATGTGTCTAGTACTCCAGTTTTTAGCTCATTGAACTCATGAAAAACAATTTCAGGTGTATTTGTGACAACCTGGATGGACCTAGTGGGTATGATGCTAAGTGAAATAAGTCAGACAAAGAAAGACAAATACCATATACTTTCAGTTATATGTTGAATCTAGAAAAAAAAAAAAAGGTCAAATGAAAAAACAAACAAAAAAACCAAAGAGACTCTTAAAGACAGAGAACAAATTGATGGTTGCCAAAGAGGAGCAGGTGGGGGATAGGCAAAAAAGATAAAGGGGATTAAGAAGTACAAACTTCCAGTTATAAAATAAGTCATGGAGATGAAAAATACAGCATACGCAATATTGTCTATCATATTATATAATGTTGTATGGTGATTACACTTATTATGGTGAGCAATGAGTAATGTATAGAATTATTGGATCAATTTGTTGTATCCCTGAAACTAATAAAACACTGTATTTCAACTATATTTCAATAATAATAATAATAAAACAACTTCAGGCCAGACTTGTTTTCCTTAGCTTACTATGTCAAGCATCACCTTATCTTCAGCAATGTTTTCAGATAATATACAGGACTGCTTGACCTATGTCAGAACACGGCATTTCATGAATAATATTCTATCAACATAAAAATAGGGGTTTTGCTCAATTTATGTCTTGTTTCTCCTTGTTCTTCTGAATACCCATTCAGCTCATCTCTGACAAACCTAATTATTATATGCTGTACGCAGTTTTCTTATCCTGTGGGTACTTTCTTTAGTGGCTGAGTACTTTCTTTCACTTATTCAATTATGCTTTCAAATGGACATGGTGTTAAGTCAGGTAACAACACATTTGATAAAGATAATTTATTGACATTTATAAGGAAAATACTTTTTATAAGGTACTTCCAATGTAAAGCTGGGTATGTCACATGCTTTGTTGGTTTTTTTAATACACTTTCGCCATAGATGGAGGGAGTATATAATTTATTAATAAATTTTTCTTTTTTTCTTTTTTTTTTAAATATTTTATTTATTCATTGGACAGACAGAGATCACAAGTAGGCAGAGAAGCAGGCAGAGAGAGGAGGAAGCAGGCTCCCTGCTGAGCAGAGAGCCCGATGCGGGGCTCGATCCCAGGACGCTGGGATCATGAGCTGAAGGCAGAGGCTTTAACCCACTGAGTCACCCAGGTGCCCCGGGAGTATATAATTTATTGTCTATAACAGAATACTTTGAGTTTGAAAGAGGAAGTTATTGATAATTATGCCAGGTCAATAGATACAAACTGGGCCTGTTCTGGGAAAACTATGACCCGTGGAGCAAATCCCAGCCACCACCTGTTTTTGAGTAGCCTAGAGACTAAGAGTGACTTTTTCATTTTTTGATGGTTGGAAAAAATCAAGAGAAGAATAATATTTCATGGCATGTGAAAGTTAAACAAAATAACTTGTGTCCATAAATAAAGTTTTTTTGGAACACAGTCCCATCAGATCATTTATATATGGTGTATGGCTGCTCTCATGCTGCCATGGCAGAAACAAACATTTGCCTAGAGTATTTGCTGTTTTCATCTTGAGAGAAAAAATGTACTGACCCCTGAGGCAAAGGAGTCCTAACCATAGCCCAGTTTAGACAATTCATTTCAATTGGACCATATCTTTCTTTTCTAATAAGGCTGGTTAATTTGTATGTTTTATGATAATACATATCATAATGCTGATGTAGATGGTGATGTGTCTGGGAATGTATTTACCTGTCCTGTAATTTCCTTTTGACCAGAGACTCTTGCAGGTCACATTGTTGGCTCCATCATGGTGTCTGCTAATCATTTAGTCCTTTCACAGTACACTTTTTTAAAAGATTTTATTTATTTATTTGACAGACAGAGATCACAAGTAGGCAGAGAGGCAGACAGAGAGGGTGGGGGGGAAGTAGGCTCCCCGCTGAGCAGAGAGCCTGAGGCGGGGCTCCATCCCAGGACCCTGGGACCATGACCTGATCTGAAGACAGAGGCTTTAACCCACTGAGCCACCCAGGTGCCCCGCGACAGTACACTTTTGATGTAATTTTTCAAGTTGTTAATTTGGTTTATGGATTAAAATTGGGTTTTTCTTCAAGAACCAGATTGCTTTCATTTTTTTCTGACAAAGAATTATCAGGCAACCTTGAAAACAACTTCGAGTTTTTGTCTGAGTTCATTTAAAAGTGTGGGGTAGAGCAATATTTTAAAGTAACCTCATTCTGTCTCTTTGGTATTGAATTAAAGGAGTTACAGGAACTCTAGCTTCTTGTCCAATAGGCCAGATAAGTTTCTTCTTTAAAGCGAGTCATTTATTTTTTGGCTAATTAACAAGTCATGTGCTCTCATAAAAGATGGCAACATTGGCTCATTTACAGCATTGTTGTCAGTTGAGTTTACCTGAACCGTGTGCTCACTGAGGCCATTTACCACTTGTCAGATCAAGTTCGATCTGTCAGTAGGCACATGGAGAATATGTTTAGGAAGTACACAAAATATAAAAACCATATATATCCAGAAATTAAATTAATTGGAACTTAAATTACCAGTAGAATAACAGCAGATAGGTTGTTCTGGTACCTTTTGTTTATTGACTGGATGTCTACATGGTGACGCTCATGACACATGGTGTGGTTAACAGACAGCAGCCAGTGTGGGCTAGAAGCCTGTTGGGAGTGACGTCTGAATTAGTATTCTCTTGGCACCAAAAATGTGCCATTCATATCTTCTCATTTATAACACTAATTACATATAATAATTCTAGGTTTTAGTTTTAAAAAGAACCCTTCATGTATAGGGTACTGTAGAACTATTCAGTTCATATGTCAACCCTAATTAAAACCTATCTCAGAATTCATTAAAATCTGGCTCAACTGTTTAACATCTCTTACAGCAGTGCACCTTTAGATGAAAAACACTGCACCCTCCACTTCTCCCCTTTTCAATCTTTGTTGTGTAATTAATAGAAACCATTAATTTGGAGGGATGGATTAAAAATGGAGTAAGTAGTATAGGCTTTGTGTAATTCTCTAAAGGTTTTCTATGCCATAATCAAGGTGAAGAAAAAAATGCTTATTGCAAATGTCCTGAGCTGACAGAACTGTATATTTAGAATCATTTAGTCTGTGGTAACTAGTGAAAATAAAATGTATAATGAGGATAAAATTAAATGGATAGAATCCAAGCTTTAATGACTCGAAGAAAAACAAAAAATTTCTAACTTCAGTTCCTAAGTCCATGTTAGTCAAAGGGAAGTAAAACTTCACTTTTTTTTCTTTTCACATTTTAGCGCAACAAATTAATGTTAATCATTTCAGTTGACAACTTAAGATTTTATCCAATCTGTAGTGTGGTGATGGAAATTTGTGGAAGTGGTTCTAGTAAGCATAAATACATATGATAAAGATTACTGAGTCTTTTGTAATTCAGAGAAAATCAAAAGAAAATATGAATGGCTGAGTAACTGAGAGAAAATGTATGCTTTCCTTGGGGGTAGAAGTGTGAGAAGTTCCATCTTCACATCAATACTAAAGTGGTTTTTCTTGCATTCCAAAAGAAAACTGAGAAAATGTTGGCAGACAAAAGCCTGACTCTTGTGGCACTGTCTTTGTCCATTTAGCCAAATTACCTTAAACTGGTGGCTTAAACAGAGACCCCTTATTTCTCACATTTCTGGAGCTCTGAAGTTTACCATCGAGGTACTGACAGATTTGGTGTCTGGGCGTAGCTGCTTCCTGGTTCATAGACTGCAGTCCTCTTGCTATGTGCTCACATGTTGAAAGAGCTGAGAGAAAGCTCTGTGGAGTCTCTTTTAGGGTATTGAGCTCATTCATGAGGGTTCCACTCTCATAACCTAATTATCTCCCAAAGGCCTCACTTTTTATTTATTTTTTATTTTTTAAAGATTTTATTTATTTATTTTACAGAAAGAGAGATCACAAGTAGGCCGAGAGGCAGGAAGAGTGAGAAGGGGGAAGCAGTCTCCCCGCTGAGCAGAGAGCCCGATGTGGGGCTCAATCCCAGGACCCTGAGATCATGACCTGAGCTGAAGGCAGAGGCTTAACCCACTGAGCCACCCAGGCGCCCTGGCTCACTTTTTAATACCACACATTGGGTATTAGTATTTCAACATATGAATTTGGAGGAAGAGGGACACAAACCGTCAGTCCATAACACAGTGATTAATAACACTAAGGTGGTTTACAATGAAGCAATTGTCTTAGGTCACCCATTAGATATTAAAACTAAATGAAGAGGTTAAAATAATAATGACAGATTAAAACAAGGTAATTATCTAAGTTATTCCTTTAAAAATGTATGGACAAATCTTACTACTTGTTTATTTGTTCTGGGAAACCTCTTTCGAGGAATTCTAGAGATAGACTTGTATGTAATATTTTAGTTCTTGTTCTTGGTTCGATCTTTAGCCATCAGGAAAAGATCTATTTCTGTGTGGAGCCTCCCAGTAAGGTCACATTTTTATCCTTGTCCTGAATCATCCTTTCAGCTAAAATACTACTAGGAGCTGTAATCCGTGGTATATAGATGGGAAAATCAATCTTGGAACTTGATACAATGGATACCAATATCCTGTAGCCTCTGTCTTCATCCTAGGAACAAACTGGCATTTCTGCATTAAAAAAATTTATGCACTAATATTTGATATGTAAATTAAAAAAGATAATTTAACTCAATGATTCTGAGTTTTCACCAAAGAAAAACTCTATTGTCATAGGAAACATGTTTTTTCTAATGCTTAAACAACTCATTAAGGACACATAGTTGATCTTAGTGATGTTACAAATTAGTGGTTAATTTCTTAAGAATTAATAAAAATGTATTTATATCCTCTTCTATTTCCTTGAGTTTGGAACACTTACCAAGATTGGTGTGGGTCTATAATAGTGCAAATTCCCTTTTATGAGCTAAGATTGTAGTGGGGAAGATGGACGAGAAACATGCTCATAGTGCAGGGAAGAGTGAATTTTTAGTTCTTTAAAATTACACTATTTGTTATTTCTCACTTTTAGAAATCTTGCTATTAATAAAAAGCAAGAGTTCTCAGAAAATAGAATTCCCATAAATATTGTATATTTCACAGAAGTTCTGAGGCTCTTTTGTCATCGTCACCATCTCTGTCATGAAACTTTAAAACAAAACTAAATGAAACTCCATTCTCTAAATCATAACAACCCTTCAAACTTCAAAGTTTGATACTGGCTACCTGATAACCAGACTGGCCTTGAGTCTGCAGGTAGGTTGCATTTCTAAGCTTTTCTCCAAGTTGGGTGGGGCCACCTGACTGAGGTTTGGTTCACCAGCCCACAGACAGTGAGTGGAAGAAATCTGAGGCCTAGCTCAGTAAATCAAAGACAATGAAGAATTAGTCCAGAGATTTGGGATTTGAAAGGGGTGAAAAAAGTGGTGGCTGCCACTACTCATCTAAAAATAAGAAATAAAATTGAAGTAGCTTTGGAAGATCCAGTAGTCTGTGTCAAAGATCAGATTAAGGGTATGGCCTTCCTACTGAATGGGAATCAGACTTCCAAGGTTTCTACAGCCCCAAGGAAATCCTGATCTCTCATGCCAACTTCAAGTATGGTGATAGTGATCAAGAAAGAAGTTTCCATAGGGTGGAAGAACAGGTCAGGGAGAAAACAGGATAAGGGAGATGTTCAAAGAAATTAAACTCAGAGTCTAATCAAGACAGATCCCTCTCCTTATGTGTAGGGGTTCTTCAAAATATCTGCTCTGTAAAATTTCATAATTCTTGCTACAGTTGCTTCCCCCCACCCCCACCAAATGGAAGATTTTATTGTGGTTCTTATTTTTCACTACCTTTGTAATTGGGTATAGGTATGGGTTGGAAGTAGGGAATGGAAATATGCTGTTTTATATTCACAGGGTTATGAATTTATAAAAGCTAAGTTTGGACTTAATAGGTTTTGCATCACCCGAAGATATTGGACTGCTTGCTGGATGCAATGGCTGCACAAAACTTCCGGGGAGTGGAAGAATGAGTTCTGTATGTGGGAGCAAAAGGAAAACATTTAATGGCTAAAAGAGAAGACTGAAGCAGAGACTAGCTAAATTTAGCAAAATCCATCTCCCCATTCTCCTTGTGCACATTTCCCAGCCTTTCTTGACTTAGGTTAAAGCCAGAAGTCTGAGTGCTGGCTGATAGAGTGTAAATATACTGTATGCCATGTCTAAGCCTAGCCTATAACTACTTGCCGGTTCCTCAACTCTTTCTCTTCCTTTGCCTTGTTGCTGGATACACAATGACTGAGTTGACAGTAGAAGTCATGTTTAGAGATGGCAGAGGCTTCATCAGCCAGGGTCCTGAATCCCTACAGGGAGAATTATTCTCCCCACCGCCCCACTCAACCATGTTGCTATTTGGTTAAGGCATAAATGAAAAATAATTGAGATAAGCCACTGAGATGTCAGCATTTATCTGTTATATGAAAGTTAGGGTACCTAAAATATATACTAGTAAAAATAGACAGCTTTTGCAAGTCCCACTGAAAATAGAATTTTTTAAAAAGATTTATTTACTTTTTTTAGAGAGAGAGGGAAAGGGAGAGGAAGAGAGAGAGTGCATCAATGGGGGTAGGGACAGAGGGAGACTCCAACAGAGTCCGTGCCCAGCAGAGCGACCCATGAGATCAAAACCTGAGGCAAAGCCAAGAATCAGGCACTAAACTAACTGAGCCACACCCAGGAGCCCCTGAAAATAGTATTTTTTAAGATGAAGAAATCCAGTGTAGTTTATTGCTGATTTCAATTGAGATTGTGTTTGAAATTGTAAAAGTTAAGATTATGTTACCATCTCAACTAAACGTTTATTCTATTTTCAATAACATTGCTGTTATTGGCATGGAAAGCCAAAGAGAGTTAATTTTTTCACATGCTAATGGAAACATTTTGTAAAATTTCAGGAAAGTAGTAAAACATTTGGTTACAAAATTCACACATAAGATCCACTGTTTGTATATTAGCAAATTCATCAGTAGAATAATTCCAGTTAGAAACATCAGGACAAATAAAATGAGACTTTGACCAAGGTTAAAACTGGGTTAAGTTTTTAGGGAAAATAGAAGAGAAATTGCAAGAATTCTAGTATTTATTAAGGTTTAGCTTCAGAATTGCCACCACCTTTCTTTACAGCTGGAATTCTGGCCTGGGAAGAAATCAGGGGAGACTTTGGGACAGGGATACATCTCTTGATGTATTGCTTCCCTTCTCTTCCCAGTCAAAAGGTCTCTGATATGGCAAGAAATATACATACTCACACTTTTTAAATAATTTCCTTAGAACACAGGTGGGTAAATACTCAGTACTGGTACCAATTTTTATAATCCTGAATCCTTATGTTGTATATTATTTACTTAACATATTTATTGACCATCTATGAGGTATCTGCTTCTAAATAACAGAGAAACAGAAGTGATCAAAACATACAAAAGTTTCTGCCCTCATAGAGCATACTTTGAAAGGAAAGACAGAAAATTAAAAAGGTAAGTGGGTAAATTACATAGTTAGGAGTGAGTGCTAGAGAAAAAAATAAAGTAAAAGGGTAAAAATAATTAGGATGGAAATTGCAGTTTTAGACAGAGTACAATTTCTAGTGAAGAGTCAAATTTCACTGAAAAGGTAAAATTTGAGGAAAGACCTAAAGGAAGGTATGATCTGACCCATGCTGATACATAGGTAAGTTCATTCTAAGCAAAAGGCAGAGCGAGTGTAAATTCCTGAAGTGGGAACACGCCTGGCATGTGTGAAGAACCAGAATGAAGCAGGTGAGACTGAAGTCAAATGAATACAAGGTGAGAGTTATAGGGGACAATGAGCTATGGGATGACATTAAACTTTGTGATTCATAGCAAAAGTTTTGGTTCCACTCAAAGTGACATGGAGAAACATGAGAAGTTTTGTTTGTTTTTGTTTTCTTCTCTTTTTTAGCAAATCTGACAGAATTACTATGGTTCCAATGTTGAAAATGGAATGAAGGCTTGATTAGAATCAGGGTGACCATCAGGGTAACCATTCAGAAGGTTATTATACAAATCTAGACTGGAGCTGATGTGGCTCAGACCAGGGCAATGAAAGTGATGAGAAGTCATCACAGTCTAGGTGTATTTTGCAGCTCAAGTTGACAAGATATAATGAGGGACTGGATCTGGAGTCTGAGAGAAAGAGAAGAAGCAAAGATAACTCCCAGCTTTTGACCCTGAACACCTGAAAGAATGGAGCTACTACTTCCTGAGATACAGGAGGGGCTAATTTAGAGGGAAATGTGAAGAGACCAGACTTAACATATTTAAGTGTGGGGTGTTCTCTGGATATTTCAAGTGGAGTTGCTGAGTGTGTGCTTGGGTATTTAAGTCTTGAGTTCAATGTAGACTCTTGGGCCCGTGATGTAGGTAATGGAGCAGCATAGAGATACTGCTTAGCACCAGACATTGAATTAGGGATTAAGTGTAGCAGGGGAAAAAGAAACAGTTTGAGGACTCTTCTCTTGCATTTAGGTATTTAGAAGAAAAGGAGGAATCATTGAAAGAATCTGAAAAGGAGCAGCCAGAAAGGAGAAAAATGAAGCAAACATGGTGTCATGGAAGCCAAGTTTCAAGGTGAAGCCAATTTCAAATTTCAAAGCCAATGTTTCAGGGCGAAGTGAATTACTCATTAACCAAGTAAAGTAAAATGAGGACTGAGAAATTATATTTGGATTTTGCAATGTGGAGATCATTAATGACACAGTTTTACCAAAGTGTGGAGACAGAAAACTGATTGGAGTCGATTTGGCAGGGAAAGAAATAGTTGGAGGTTGTATCATCTTTGCATTTGATGGATACCCGTGATAAAGTTTTGCCTATAAATTACAGTAAATTTCAGTATTTTAATGTACATGGCTCCAAATGAGGACACAAGCTCCTATTTATCAAATATTTATTGCTATTTACAATTAGCACGAGACTGTCACATTGCAAGATAAAGCTTCAATGTCACCTCTTCTGTGAAGTCTTTCCTGCCTCCCTCCTCCAGTTAACTGCTGTACATTTTGTGCTCCCGAATGCTTCATAAATGCATTTGCAGTATTTGTGTTGTACTTTTGTGTTTCAACATTTGCAAAATTTGTGTTTAATCACTTATTTCTGTGTCTGTCCGTTCCTTGCATTGGGAGTCTCTCATCTTTATGTAACGACACAGTGTTTTGGTAAAAGTAGGCACTCAATAAATGTGTTGGCTGAATATTATTTTAAGTCAGTCTAAATGATGCAGGGCAATGGAAACAAGAGATTTATTGGATGGTAAGGACTATAAACACATACAAGGGCTCATTCACTTTTTTCAAGATCTAAAGCCTGGTATTTTAGGGAAATAATGGCACCTATTTCTTGGAATATAGACATGCACTATTCCACATATTATGAAATAAAGATGCTACAAAATAATTAGTCATGAATGTGCCTTTTAACTAATTATTATGTTTTTATGTTTTGGGGTTTTTCCCCTCAGATTATCAAATTTTAAGGGTCGTTTTCTCATTATAGCATTATTCAAATTATTAATTTAATACCTTTATAGACAATAGAATATAGGTAGTTTTTTTTGTCTCTGGGACAGAAATCTGGAATTTAGTTCACAGACTTCTTGAAAATTTCCTTGTCATCAGAGCTTATCAGTGCTCAAACTAACATTACTATAATTTCAGTTTAAAAGAGAGATAGTTGATCTAATTTGGAATACAGGACTGTTCTGTAAAGCTGCTTTCCCAAGGATGATTAGTTTTGATATTAATTTTTAATTGGGCTCGTTTACAGCTTGCTCACACACATGATCCTGTTTGAGGCATTGAATTAGAGTATAAGAAAAATGCCTATTAAAACTAAAATTTTAAACATGTATATAAAATCTTTCATGCTTCTCTATACTTTAAACAAATAATTGTCATGGAAGCCAAACTACCTGTAACATAACCCTTACTTGAACTATGCAAAGAAAGAAATGTATAGGTTCAAATTAATATGCTAATTCTGTTGTAAATAACATCAGACAAATATTTGACTGAGTGAGACTTTTTGTCTCTTTCGAGTATTGTTTTTAAAAAGGAAACTTTAGGGATGGAAATTGCTTGCACCTTTTCCCCCTACTAGGAAATGTCCGTCTTGAAGGAAAAAAGATGTAATGTCTGTCTTTCTCTCTCTTCCTTTATCTCTCTACCTATCCTGTATCTACCTAATCTATCTAAAATCTATCTTCCCAAATTGAATTTCCACTCCTTATGAAATACTAACTTCAGAATTTATATCACCTCCACTATACATTTCAAGACTACATCAAATAAAATATAAAATTCTGATGAAGTGTTTGTTGTATTTATTTTTTAAAAAGATTTTATTTATTTATCTATTTTTAGATAGAGAGCTTGCGTGTGTGAGTCGGGGGAGGGCCTGGGGGAGGGAGAGGAATAAGGAGACTCCATGCTTTGCCTGGAGCACTACTCAGTGGCTCATCTCACTACTCTAAGATCACAACCTGGGCTGAAATCCAGAGTGAGACACTCTAATAAATGAGCCACCCAAGTGCCCCTCACTAGATTCGTTTTAATGAGTATCTGAAGTGTTTTGATGTAGAAGATCGTGTACCAAATATGCAGGCATAATTGAATTGTTTTCCAAGATTGTAGTTAAAATAGGAACTGTTTACTAAACTAGCATAGCAATAAATGTATAATGGCTTTCCACCTATGATTTTTTACAAACGCACCTACTTACAGACGTGTGTCATGGACAATTATCATATGTTGGTTAAATAGTATCTGAATACTCTACCTCTCTGGAAATGTTTCCTGTGAAGGGATCTTAGTGGAAAAAAGGGCTCCATTTCCTGTTTCTAAAACTCAGCAGGGCAGATTTTCCTGACTCTCACAACTTAGTTCTTAAGCATATAAGCTTAGGTTTGACCAACTGCTCAGGACTTTGGATCTTGGGGAAGTGAAGCAGATATGGGAAGTTAGATATTACCCAGGTAACTGTAGTAGAGCTGAGATCCAGTAGAGGTGACAGATGTCCATAGAGGTGGTATCCTTACCTGTGGCACAACTGTAGAGTTGTGTTTGGCTGTCTGTTGGCTGTTTTTTCAGTTATGTTTCCTGTCTTGGTGTTATTCTGTTTTCCAGGTTTTCCATCATTCTGAGAGCTACCCACAATTCTTCCAATGAATTCCTTTTCTAGTTAGCCAGTCTGTTTCTGTTGTTTGCAACCAAGACTGATAGAGTATGACATAGGAATATACTGATATCATAGATTTGTGAAAACTGAGACCGCTTAAAATAAATTTTTATTTGCTTTTGAAAAACATTTTGCAATGTTTCTTGTAGCATGAAGTCAAAAGAGTTAAATTCTCAAGGATTTGGGTGTGTGTGTGTGTGTGTGTGTGCAAACATCACAAAAAGCTTATACCTGGCAATCACAGATGGCCTGACTTTTTATTTTATTGGGCATATTTAAAAAGTGATGACCTATTCAAATTCAGATTTTACTTTCTTTCTAAGCAATTTCAGCAATTGCCTCAGAGAATTCATTGTTGACTATCAGAGTCACATAGCAATGGAAGTTTTATCTCTTTCATTATGTTATGTGGTGAAATGCAATATTGTCTTTCTTTTTTTAGAAAGGGGGTATGATATACTACATTCAGAATCTATTTTTAGATGAACAAAAATTAAACTTTTAAAGAAGCAAAAGGAATGACGACTTGGAAAAAATAGAATAGCAACTTTTATTGACATCACTGTATTGACTAATTGTAAATGGGGAAACTGAAGTCACATTGCACGGATTTCATGGTAGATCTATTTCATCGTAGATCCAGGTATCGGGAAATACACACACATACACACACACACCAAGGAAGACTTTGGCAACATTTTCTTACTATGTTTCCTGGGGAAAACATATGTACATTGTTAATCTCTCTCTCTCCCCCCACACTGCCTCTCCCTCCCTCTCTTCCCCTCTTCCTCTTCTTTTCCCAGATTTAAGACCAGGTTAGCTTCTTAGAGAAATGATTAGAGAAATATATGTCTTTTTCTCTAGTTTAGTGATAGTCTTCTAAGCATCCAGATCAACTCTACTAGACAATTCCTTTTATATGGCTCTTTAAAGGTTGCCTAATCAACGGATGGATGGATGGATGTCACACGAACATTTCAAGTGATTTGACAAAGGTAACTGTCTTGTTAGTCTAGACAAAATTTGATTTGTAAAATACCCAAAATCAGATTCTTCTTGAAATGATAGTGTCCTGAGAATGTAGACATAAAAATGAAGATCACTATATAAATTCTTGCGTTACTTGATAAAAGACATATATTTGTGTAGGGGCCAAGGGCAGACCACCCCAAGATGTGCAAATTATGGCAAACTGATCAAGGCCTAAAAGACTCTGGAAGAAACTTGACCTTCCCTCTAATTTAGATGGAGGACTTGATCCAGGCAGAGAATTATTAATAAGAACTAGGTATAGCAGGCAGGGAGGATCCTAGCAAGCCCTGTTTGATTAAAATCTTCTTGATGTCCCATTGCTTCTGAAAGGCCACCAAACATTTGTTTACTGAGCCATGTACGTCTTTTCATTCTTCCTGTTAATTGCTTTCTTTCCCTTTGAAGTCCCGGACCCCCACCTTTTCTCCTTAGTCCAGGATGACATAAAGACTTCATTTTGCCTGATTGTCTTGAGAATTTCACATCTATGTAGGTTCCCCGTATATATGAAATTAAATTTTATTTTCTCCTGTTCACCTGTCTCATATCAATTTAATTCTTAGTTCAGTTAGAAGAACCTTGATGGATAGAAGAAGTTTTTCCTCTCCAACATTTGCCATATGTTATGCCATAGAATCTTTCTAATATATTGTTAGAATTGAGTTATGAGAGAAAAGGAACTTCTGAACACACATATTAGTTTGTCTATCTATAAACTGGAAATACACATTTCTAGGAAATACACAGTTTCCCAAAAAAGAAAAAAAAAAAAAGTCTTTCTCTTTGTCAACATTTAAAGCTATTAGGTAGTAAAACTTCTCAAAGCATAAACTAGTTATCTATCTATCAACAGGAAAGATGTATTTCCAGAAATAAATTTGATTCCAATTTTTTAAAAATCTGCTTTTCTCTATGTCAGCATTTAAAGCAGGTGCCATCGTCTGATTAATTAAACACAAGATGTTACTTATTTCAAAATCTTAGCAAATAAAACTTAAACAGAAACTGTTGGCTTCACTGTTGTCATTTCTTCTTCTTTTAGAATTTTCCAGGACACCACATGGCTGGTTTGCCGGCGTATTTTCCAGATCACTGATAGCAATGTGATTTTGTGTTTGTGTATGTGAGTGTGTGTATTGTTTTGAAAGACATCAGCTGAAGCAGTTCAAATCTCTGGCAACAATTTCTTAAGGAGGATGACATATATGAGCTATTGACCAGATTTCTGCCAGGTCACTTGTCAAATGGGTGGTAGAGAGATGTCCAGTTTCAAGGGGAAACGTACTCCAGATTTATGAATGTACTTGGAAAACTATGTAAGAGTCCTGCGGGTTCTATTAGGAGTTTTAGAACAATCAAGGAACACTTGTTCTTCATTAATAGCATATTATAGTTTCCAAAGACTATTTTATAAATCTTTTAAAAAAAAATATGGTGCCTAAATTTTCTTAGGAAATTCCACATGCTTGGAGTACTTGTTTAAGCACAATTCAAAACTGCAGGAGGTAGAACTCTGCTGTCGTTTAGTGTAAAGTTAACTTTTTTGAATGTAAAAAAAGGTCAAAATTAATGAAGAGACTAGCAAATTCAAAGTTCCACTGAGGAACATCCCAGTGCTTTTAGCAATTCACTTGAATTGAAGGAGGAAAACCACCCCCTTTAACATTTTAAAGCTTTGAAAGCCTAATGAACCATGCTACCTCCTGTAGTTTCTACCAAACCAAAATTTGTGCAAGGACTAGGCTCATTAGCATTAAGTGGAAGCAGACCATTCAACACTTGCAATAGCTTCTTGCAATGTCTTCACCATTATCATTGTGTTTGGTTGATAAAATATTGTTATCTCAACTGATACTTTGTTTGGCTTATTGTGTTGATGTAAAATTCCCGTTATGCCACGAATTAAATGCCCTCCTTCCAAACAACAAAAATATTTTTTCTTTTAACAAGTGTCCAAAATATGTTCATTTTCAACAAGGTAGGTTCTTGAAGCAAGGTGGTTCTTGTTATGTTTAATTGTTTACTTCACCTTCTATATGTCCCAAATGTTAGGTAAAGATGTGTGGTATAGGAAGAAAATGAGTAATTAAGAATATAGAGAATGTAGTATATTAACTATATAGATAATTTTTTTACTGTGTCATTACAATAGAGAGTATATTATCAAACCTCAAAATATTGACATTTCATTTAATTCAACTGTTTTAAAGATTTTTTACATCTCATTATTTTAGGGAAAAATTTGTTTTGCGGTGAAAAGCCAATGCATTGTTTAAAGCACCTTTACAAATTACCTGATTCTGATTCCATAGGAGTCTATTTTTCACTGCATTTGAACTGTTTTACAAGTTGTATCTAAGTGATGCTAAGGCAAAATATTTCTTGTCTGTAGACATGTAAATAAATTCTCTTGGTTAAGGATTCAATTGGATGAATTGAATTACTCCTCCTTACTCTGGAAAAAGTCAGCTTTGCCTCCATTAGCATATTAATTTCAATATTCTTGATCTATCAATGTGTCTATTCTTTGGAATGTCCTTTTATCTGGTTGTAGCCTCTTACTCGGTCCCTTATTAATTATTAATGTGTTCATTTTATATGTGTATGAAAGTCATGCTTTTCATTTTTTTTTCTGACTAAAGTGAAGTCATTTGTGTTATGTTTATATTTTGGCAATAAAATACAAATGTATTCCTTAGGTTGTACATAGTTTAACTTCTAAAATTATATTCTCCCTTTTGTTCCCTACGGCACCAGCACAAACAGATGTACATATAATTAGTATTTTGACATAAACTAGCCCAAACAACATAATTCAAGACTAAAATCAGTATTCTATTGTAAATTAAAAAAATATATTTTTCTGGTCTCCATTTTCCTAAGAATTCTGGGATATAATCTTAATGGATCATCCAAAACTTGGCAGGTCTTTTACAAAATGCTATACACACACACACACACACACACACACACACACACACACACACATATGATTATGGCAAATATATGTATTTGCTGTGATGGATCCAATATTCCAATATTAATCAGTTCTTTGTGTCAAAGGCAATTTAATTCTATGTATTCAATATTCATATATTCTATGTTCTACGTCCCAAAAGTTTTAGATGAGGTATAAAATGTTATTTGCCTTTAAACCACATATGCTCTGAAGCATTGGAAGCATTGGAAAATAAAAGGATAGCATGAAGAAAAAAAATGTATAAACAAAATTACTTATTTATAAATATAACTATACATATAGTTGTTTGTGAAGCTAGTAATATGATCACCTTCTTCTCCTCTTCCTAAGAAAATTAATGGAAATAGAAACAACTTCGGAGTATTTTACATTGCCTATTTGCTTTTTATCTGCCATTTAGTAGAAGTGCAATCTTTAGAAAGCGACTTAAGGTTTCTGAATCTGTTTTCATCATCAACACATGACAATAATAATGCTTTAAAGAACTGTGAAAGTCAAAGTAGCGATGTCTGCTAGAGTGCCTTGCCATTGTAAAATGCATGGTAGAGATAGTTGTGACCTTTCAGGAGTAATTCTAGCTGCCACTAGTAATTCTAGCTGCCAGTCTCGGAGGTGGAGCACACTGCTTAGACTGAAGACATTGAGTGAGTTGTGCTAACTTTAAGATGACTGTGGGCAGAGATTCAGGGGGAAGACTAAAAACTTTTTTCTTTCTTCCTCTCCAGGAAGACTGGCAAGTATTTATGTGATTCATTTGCCAAATTTTATTCCTTCCACGAGAGATGTCAATTCTTAAATATTTTCAGTGAATTTAGAATTATTAGAAGTGCATGTGAATGTGAAGGCATATGCTTCTTGGGAAGTTCAGAAAGAGTGCATCAACTCTCTGGTGGTTGGATCGAATACCATTATCTTGAATGAATTATTCTTATAAATTTTTCTCTTAACATTCTTAAATGACTGCCTAACAGGCTAAAGCAAGTGATTATTTCCCAAACACCTGGATGTCATTTTGAAGTATCTGTGTTTTGACCTAACATGTTCAGAGACACAAGAGCTCTGCTTCATGAGCTATTTCTCAGGGTCTGAGACTTGATGTTTCTATTCCCTTGCAATTGATAGCGGGACAGAAGTTACACAGGGAGAAGTGATAAACCAGTGGGAAAATCAGATGTTTATTAACGTGTTTTCATTTTGGGAGAAGAGATTAGTAGATATCATTTTCCCAGAATAGTAATGACACCCATATTTCAAAAGAGCTTATTACACCAAGCATGGATATTTATCATGGTTTGTGGTTTTAATCTACCATACTATTCCTTTTCATTTGGTTGACCATTGTAGATGGACAGATTTGGAGAAGAGGGCTTAAATCATTCATTTGGGGTGTCTTTCACTTGGATTTTATAGCAGTCACAAACTAAGGGCTCTCAGCCAAATGGTGTTTTGTTTGGGAAGCAGGGTGTTTTTAAGGAAGTCATATCCGAATGCCTTGTGGTGGAGTACGTCCTCTCCATTTTATACCCAGCTGTCTTATGAAATTATATTATATGCCTGAATCACAGAGGTATTTGAGTTTTTGGGTGCTTGACCTATAAAAACCAACAGGATTTTATCAGCAGTCTCTGTGGCTAACTTTGTTGCATTTCGGCAGGTGAGAGTCCTAAATAATGGATAGTTAAGTCTTTCCAGAAAATTGCTTCTTTTAGGCTAGATGTAGTTCAACTTGTGAAACCTTCTGGGAATCAGCAACAGAGAAAAAGGCTACATTATGGAGCCCTTTGAAATTGTAGTATCTAATATTTTCACCTTGTATTGTTTTGGAGCACCTGAAAGATGTGAGTTTAGTATGGTGAATGCAGCAGAAAATAGAGAAGGGAATAACAGAAGTATGTTTAAATTATTATTTCTTCTTTTTTCTCTCAAACTAATAAAGCTTTTAAATGAGTCAAATACGTATTTTAATTGATAAACTGACTTTATATTCACCTATTGGAAACAGTACAACATATTTTACATCAGATTATGAAATATGGATGTTTTACTAAAAGACAGGAAGGGCTTTTTCCAGTCTTTAAAGTAAATACATATTCAAAGGATCTTAAGGCATACCATTTATTCATATTCATATCTATTGAAATACTGTACATCCACATACTTCAATAAATAGTTAAAAACCTGACCTCTTTTTAAATCATTTCTGAATTTCAAAAAACAATTTTTATTGAAAAGATTAAATAGGTAACTTTTGGCTGTCACAAAGCTAAGCACAATGGATAAATTAACAATTTTTCAGTAAATTTGATCAATATAGATGATTGGCTTTGATAAATTTCTCAGAGTTTTCTGAGTTCACACATTGGGGTATATATATATATATACACATATATATATATATGTATATATATATATATACATACATGAAATTTCTTTTTTGTCCTGAATTACCTGGGTAATTTTCTTAGTTCTCCAGTCTACTTTCTAGATATAGCTTGAATGTTATGACGAAGCATTAATTTTTCACTTAAATTTTAAACACCCCCAAAAGTGGTTTAAAGTTTGACATTCTTTCTCGAATCTTTTAGTGTTTCCCAAAAAACACAATACTATAATTTGGGCAGTACTTTTCATTATATAATTGCTGCATAATAGGAACTTAATGGTGTCACAGGACTTATGTTTCGAATGGGATCATTGTAAAACATAATTACACCACTGGCAGTTAAACCAAGAATGCAAATGAATTAAGTCAACTACCCTAATGTTCTGTTCTTCCCTCTCTCCCTTTCTTCCTCCCTCCCTTCCTTCCTTTTGTTCTTCCTTCCTCCATTTCCCCCCTCTCTCTTTATCACCACTCTTTTCTGTCTTTTTCTTTTCTTTCCACTCTCTTCTCTTTCTTCAACTGCTTTTTGTTTTTCTTTCCAAAAAAAAAAAAAAAAAACCAAAAAAAAACTAGGGGCAACAAAAGGAGTCCCACAAATGGAACTTGTGGAAATAAAACGCTGAAATGAATAGCTAAAAAAATTGTTTTAGATCAAAAGATAAATCAATTTCATAAAACTGCTATTCTGAAATTGCAACAATCTTGTACAGTCAGGACTGATAAAATGGAATAATCAGACATTTCATATGTCTATAAATGTAAAATCATCTACTTGAACATTATATGCATACATTCACACAAAAAAGCAAATACTGTAGCCTTATTTGAACAATATTGAACTCATAAATACTCATGGTTTCACTCTGTTCAGGGGCCTAAGGACTAGGAATGCTGCTGTGATACAGAAAAACATAGTGAATACCTCCTCTATTTAAAATGTCACTCAAGAAATTCTCTTCTAACATAAAGGCAAATACATATAGCTACTGGGCTATGACTGTACTTCTGTCACATTCTATGGGAAAAACACCAGACTCCACAAATTCGGAATCATGACAACACTTTGAACTAATTATTTGGTTCATCCATAGTTTATACCTTGATTTACCTCACATTTACCCTACAAACCTTACAAAGAGGAGGTATCTTTAACTCTAGGAAAGCGGTCACTGTATAATATGCATTCTTGATCTGTTTCTTTCTCCCAAACAATGGTACTGATGGTTAACACTTTTGTGGTAGCACCACTATTTCTAGTAAGTAGATTATTATGGAGTGTGCCACTTTAAAGCTGCAATACAAAAACAATACATATATATATATATATAGTTTACTCACCAATTCCACAAAGAATATTTTAAATAAGCAAATCAATAATAATAAAAATTAAAATGTCATGTGTGTTAAAAAAGTTTTTAATACATCAGTCAAAATAACATAATGAATTATTATAGTGAGTAAATTTAATAGCATTATGCCGTATTATTGCCATTTTGTGGAAACACTGTATATTTATGTCTCCTCATTTAGGATTTGCTTTTTTCTAATTAAAATAGATTTATGGTGTACTTCAGGGCTAAGCTTTACTTGAAAAAAATTCATGATTTTCAAGCCATTTCTTTTGGGGCAAAATATTAGATGTCTTAAGGATATACACAGGCCATGAAATATCCTGTATCTAACTTTATTAGTAGCTTTTTTGTGATTAGTATGACTTGCAGAAGGGAACTATTTGTGGAAATCTGTCTCCGCAGTGAAACTGGTAATTTCGTCAAACTTGGAAAATGGCTTTCAAGACTAAGGTCGTTCTTTAGTAAAGAGTAAAACCATCAAAATACTCTTCTAACATAATACTTTAGAGTAACACTATTTTCATTTAAAAATGTAGTTTTCATTCTTTATGATAGAAACAAATATCCATGATAATTTAATAATTAATATAATCTTAAGATATTCTAATCACTGGTGTCTTGTCTTCATTAGATCACATCTTACAAATATCATGTAAGAAGAAATAAAGCATGGTAATTTTGGTGGTGTGGTTTGTTTTTTGGCCTTGCTTGTTTGAACTGACATGGCTCCAGAGAAAGATTTTATTACAGAATTAGTTATTTCAGGGATTGATCTGCTGCATGCCAGCACAGAATATTTGATACAATGTATTTTGGAAAATTTTCTTTTATACAACATTCATTCCCAACTATCAAGTGAGTGATGTTTTCAGGTGGAAAATATGCAAAATGCCCCTGTCTGCAGGAGCACTGTATCTACCACACCCACTTACCTGCCTCACAGCCAAATGAATCTGGTGTGCTCACCAACTCATGTAATCTTAGGTGATCAGACTTTGTGTTCTTTCAGACAAGCCATCTTAAAAATTTTGGTTTGGAATAGTGAAAGGAAAGGATGTAGTATTGTTAGGCAATTTCTCGGATGGACCGTGCTGTCATTTAGAAGGGAATTATTTCCCAAAGAGGATCCAACATTCAACTACAACTACAAGAATACATATTGTAATAAATTTACCTGCACTATATTAATTACATTATTTTCATTACACAACTGAGTTTATATGGGGCAAAATCCTCACACTCCATGGGTAAGGAGGGATGAGATTTTTAGAGTCTAACAGCTCCTTTGTTCTTGAGAGATAGGATATAGTCCGACTTTATCTTGTGGTTTATTTTGCTTTCAAATTGTAGGATTTGGTAAAACCTGTTATTAGTCGGAGATGAAGAGAAAAATTATTTTATATGAAGGCACACCCATGCTGAACTTACAGGGAAGAGAAGCAGAGCTGCACAGCCAGTTATATTACAAGGCTCATTCCTGAAACCTGAATATCATGCGAGCAGAAAAATCTAGATATGTGTTAGTTATATTTTGAAGAAATGATCTGAAGGCAATATTATTTGCTTTTTTATCAAAAAAGAAAAAATGCATCTTTGTAAATGTGGATTGACTCCTATTGAAACAGGGAAATGAATGCTTGTATTGCAGCCTTAAAGAATCACATATTCACTGCAATATTCGTTTTTGTAAACTACAGCCTGCAACCTAGCAGACCATGACTGAATGCTTTTGAAAAGTTGTAGATTACAAACATGAAATCACAATTAATATCCTCTAAAAGTAATTTCAGAGCTTTCACGTCTTAAAAAAAGGACAATGTGTACTGCTTCACAAGGTAATGTAGCTAATCAAAAAAAGAGTAGAATTAAAGTATTTACATAATGAGCAATTCTACAGAAGGCGATCATCCCCATGTAAGCACTGCTGATTATATCCCACGCTGCTTTTAACAAACTGTACCAGATTGGATCCAGCCATCAGCACTTTCAGAGAATCCTTAAAAGCCTTTTATGGGTCTTTAAATTTATTGTAGAATGGCATTCTTCAGGTAGAATATGCTGGTGAAAGAGGACAGTGTCAACACAAGGTACCAGCAGGAGAAAAGAACGTCAGCGCTCCCGGTAATTCCATACTGGGCTGTACTTGGAGCTGGAAAGAAATGGAAAAGATTAAATCAAAATCTAATTTGTGTCTTTCAGGATCTTAACAATAATCAAAAGGCAGCTGGCTGTACTGGGGAGAGCACTGGCATTGGAGTCAGACAGACTTAGCTTCACATCTGGTTCTGCTATAGGACAATGTGTGGCCTATTCAAGTAACGGCTCCGAGCTTCAGTTTTCTCAAGGGCAAGAGGGGAATAAGATAAGCCACCTGGCCAGGCTGCAGTGAGAATTGGAGATGAAGCACATACAGCCCACTGCACTGGGCTGGACACAGGCTAAGTGGTCACTAAACAACAGCTAACATTATTATTCCTTTTATACACATTGTAAATTTTTGGATTAGTGGATAATATGTAGTTCATGCATATATTTTTTAACATTTATTTTTGTTGGGATATATAATTGACCTATAACACTGTGTAAGTTTAAGGAGTACAACAGTGTTGATTTGCTACATTTATGAATTGCAATATGATCACGATTACCACCACAGCATCGGCTAACAACTCTATCACATCACATAATTATCATTTCTCTTCTGTGATGGAAACAATTAGAATCTAGTTTTGTAGCAACTTTGGAGGTTATAATACAGACAGTATTGTTGTCTATAATCACTGTGCTGTGCGTTAGTTCTCCAGCAGCCATTTACCTACTAGTTCTAAATTTGTACACTTAAACAACATCTCCCCGATTGCCCTCCCCAGACTCTGGTAACCACCATTTAGCTCTGTTTTTACAAGTTCAGCTTTTTTAGATGTCACATACGAGGGATAGCATACATATACACATACATATATTTGTGCATCTTTGTTATTGGTCAAATACTGCACTGAATGTTAGATAAACAAGAGATTCTCTCTTTCAAAATCTTTTCTTGGGGGGGGGAGGTGGGGGATTAGGTGAAGAAAGATATTGAAGCAATTATAATATAATCCAAGGAGTATTAGATGTATAAACTAGAGTGACACAGAAAATTCTGTATCTAAATCTGCCTGGGCAAGGGAGGGATGATTTCACAGAGAGTTTGACTAAAGGGGACAGTCATTTGGGCAGAGGAAACAATTTATTCAAAGGTATGAAGAAAGAAGAGAGCATGGCCTATATTCTAGCAGATGAGTCTTGCCGGACCATGAAATTCGAGGCTTGGAGTTGAGGAAACTGAAACTAGAACTCTAGGCAGATAAAACATGACCCCAACTGTAAGGAAAAAGAATTTATTTTTTTATACTGAAGGAGATTTTAAAGAATTTGGAGCTGTTGAATCATATGATTACTTTTAAATTGGAAAGATCACAGTTTCATACATAGAGAAGATTATGTAGTACTTGGCCAAGCGTCAAGTTAAATTTTCACTAAGAGATTTCACCTAGAGATTCACCAAAGCTTGGAATATTTTGGGAATCTACTGAATGGATTCCACTTAATTTCACAAGAGGACAATTGCCTCTTGGAACGTGAATTACACCGTGTTCCAGAAATTGAATGTTACAGGCATGCTCAGCTTTGGTTGAGACCGATTCTCATTTACCATCATAAAAATAACAGTAATAATAAAACCCCCCACCAACATACATTTAACTACCCTCCCTTAATAAAACCTGGATTTCAAGCAATGTTTCCTAACAGAAAATGAATCATGTAATAAAAAAAATATACTACTTCACCCCCAAATTCATAACTCAATTTCAGGAGCAGTTTTAGTCACACAGAGTTTAAATTACTAGAAGATAGTTGTTAATGAAACTTTCACCAATGACTATATTTCCATATTACAAGAAGAATAAATTGCATTGTTTATATCTCTAAGAAATTATAGGGGATGAAAGATGCATTCATCTATGCAGAGGAAAGTTTCCTTGACGGTACACTTGTTGGGTCCAAGTGAATGTAGTTCAACGACTGAGACTACTACTCTTTAGTAAACACAGAGCAAAATGCACTATTTAATGCTTCTATTCGCATCATAAAAGAGTTTTTAAAAAATGAGAAGATGGTGAAGAAAAAAAGCCTATTGTTGAGCCCATAGCTTTTGAAGTCCTGTTATATAAGACGTCTAATTTAAAACCATGAAGCTCCTTAAATTATTTTCTCTTGTTCAAGACCTAGAAAGGTGTTTTGTTTTTTAAAACATAAATAAATATTTAATTGGTCTGTTACCTTCTCAATGACAGCTACTGAAGAGTTATTTTGCTGTTGTTTTTTTAAGAATCTTGAATGCAATAAAACCAGACTAATAGTAAAGGACTAATAATAAGCAAAGCATATAAAATGATTTCATAAATAAGAAATAGATCTTAAAAGCCAGGCATACAAAGCAAAGATAAAATTTTTATTATCATGACAAATTAAATAGTACAGTAAGTGGGTAAAGTAGAAAGAACCATGAAAACTCCTTATCCATCCTTTAAAGCGCATTTTTGAGGCAATCTCTCCTGAATCCCCTCCCCCTCTTCCAGCAAGCTGAGCAGATAACCCTATTGTGTCATTAGACAACCCATGTATATTTCTTTTTATAGAACTATCATACTTGTTAATGAAACTTTCACCAATGACTATATTTCCATATTACAAGAAGAATAAATTGCGTTGTTTATATCTCTAAGAAATTATAGGGGATGAAAGATGCATTCATCTATATGTATGTATCTATATGTATCTATATGTATGTATATATGTATGTATATGTATATTCATATACATATCTATTTATCTCACTAGACTGTGAGCCCTCCTAGGTCCTGTTTTATTTATCTTTGTATTTCCATGCACTGAGAGTGGCAAAGTAGATGCTCAAGAAATGTCTCTTGAATGAATGATTCCATTAAACAAATGAAATGATCAGAGTTAAAAGGAGTATTTCTCTTTTACAAAATGAAATCTCCTCTGAAGCAAGTCACTTGCATATAGGCCAGAGAATCTACAATACGTCATCTTTCAGTCATTTAGAAATACTAATTAAATTAGGTGCCAGCCACTGGGAATATATACTACCTAATAAGATAGGGATGGTCCTTTTGTTTCTCAATTCCATATACTCCACCTCTTCCCCCAGTGCACCTTTATCTTCTACTCAGCCTCCTATTGTCTTAGACATGAGAAAGATATGTCAGTAATATATTTAAATTAAATAATGCTTTTTAACTATATCTTTTTCCCATTGTACTTCTTAGTTGTTTGTAGATGCAATACTCCATTAGTCCCAAAATAAAATAGGAACCTGTTGCTGCATCATTAGACTGCAATTATTATAGGAAATGGACTGTAGAATAGCTATTGATAATTAGGAAGCCAAAAAGCAAAGAGTAAAGTCAGTCAAGGGAATTTTTGGTCAGATAACAGTCAAGGGAATTTTTGGTCAGATAACTAATGCTAAGTCATGTATCATGATTTATTCTCCTTAAATATATATTGAGCATCTTTCATGTGCTGGAGATGGAACATAGGCTCAGGTAAATAAAACTCAATCTCCTCTCTTAGGAAAGTTTTGTTATAGTTGGAGGTATAAATAAAAAGGCATGTATGGAACATTAGGATATATATAATTGTAAGGATAATGAACAAACATGGGAGGGCTTCCTAAGGAGTCATGACAGGTAAGTAGTCCAGACAGCAGATACAAATACAAGTATTTTTTAAGAAATGCAATGATATATACATGTTAGTACATATATATCTCACTTTATAAAATGGGGGCATAGTAGTCCTTTTACTTGGGGTATCCTATTATTGTATAACCTTAGTCTGATTATATAACCTTGACTGATATTTATTATGGATTTGTAGTGTGTGTGACTTGTTAACCGGGTGACTGAGAGCACCAGGCTAAAGGTACTAAAGTTAGGGGTCTCAGTACTATTGGTCCAGTTGTTTGGCATGTTGCATCTCAATCAGCTATTTAAGAAATTATAGAAAAAATGTTAAGAATTCAAGAAAATAATAGCTCACTATTAGATATTAGCTTGAAGACTCAGTTCAAATATCATACACTTTAAAAAGAGAAAGGTTTTTATAAAGTCCCACATGCCATATCAGTTTGGCATATTTGATATTGTGTTTACATATCCATCACATCATGTTTACATACCTGTCTTTCCCCACTCAGCCAAGAGTATCTTCAAGCCAAGATTCTTTATATATGTCTTTTATCACTGTTACAGAATACAGAGTCTGGTACTTGGTAAGTGTTCAATAAATATTTATTGAGTGATGATAAATTTCATATCCATTTCCCAATCTGACAATAAGCACATAAAGCGACACAATAACTTGACTTCTTTTTTCAGAAGAATATTGTCTTTCATCACTGTTTTACTGTCTTTCTTCTCTCCATGCTTTTAGACTTATGACCTTCTAAGACCTGTATAGAGTCAGTGTACCTCCCTTCAGCACTTGAGCAAGAAGACAGATCATAAGGCCAATTATAAGGGGGAAGAGCAGGCATCAAACTTCATAGCACCATCCTCTTGCAGCAAACGAAAGGGAGTTTAGATGAACCTATACCCCTCAAATATAGTCCTGGATTTCTTAGGAGACAGACAGTGGTGCCTCTGGCATGGTCAGATCTGTTGTATATTCTCTGCCATGTTTTTCGCTGCGTCTGAATATCATACTGCTACTCATCCTAAAGAAAATTAGGAGGGTGAGGGCATATGATCAGTGGTTTAGTGGAGCTATGGTGAGAATTTGGATTTGATTCAAAATCTCCATAGGAGAATTCTGAGGAGAGGAGTCCAGCTGACATTTTTAAATGATCACCTGGCTATTCAATAGAAAATAGATCATACTAGTGGAGGCAAGAGGAGAAGCCTGTGTTAATCACAGACCATCAAGTGTCTCCATTACCTACTGCTACGAAAGCCAAAGCACTATAGCTCAGCACCCAGGGACCTCTGTTATCTGGTTCTAGACAACTAATCCAGATTCATACATACTCTCACCTCTACTCACACAGGCCATTTTCTGAACACATAGGGTATTTTCTTTACTCCTTGTCATTTGCACAATGGCGGAATGGCTTTCCTTCTTGTTCTTCTTTATCTACCAAGGTCCTACTCATCCTTAAATATCTAAAATACCATTTACTCCACGAGGCTCCCCTAATCTCTTTAAGAATTTTTAGTCCTCCAGGGTGCCTGGGTGGCTCAGTTGGTTGAGCAGCTGCCTTTGGCTCCGGTCATGATCCCGGCCTTCCAGGATCGAGTCCCGCTTCGGGCTCCCAGATCCTTGGGGAATCTGCTTCTCCCTCTGACCTTCTCCTCTCTCATGCTCTCACAAATAAGTAAATAAAATCTTTAAAAAAAAAAAAAAAGAATTTTTAGTCCTCCATTTATATCTGACTTCAGAAACAGTTTCTTTTTAACTTATAATAAGTTATGTATTTCTCTTCCACTGGACTATAGGCATGTTGAAGTTATGGAACATCCATCTTTATAACGTGTGCATCCAAACCTTATATCAAATGTGTTCAACAGACTTCAGTTGAAATAAATGTGGGAAGATATTCCTAAATATTCATTTGTCTAATTCAAAACAACTTCGATAAAATTCCCTATTTCAACAGCTGTTCCTATGATTCCTTGCTCTGAAGACAAAGTATGTGAGAGGAAAACTGTTCTGTGTTTCTTTCCTACTCTCTGTTTAATTGTCTCTGGTCTTAAGGAGAAGAATGTAGAAAGGATAAGAGGTTTGAATTGAGAAGAAAAGGACAAAGAAAAAAAAAGGAGGAAGAAAACAAAAGGATGAAGAATTTGAAAGAGTTGAGAGAGAGAGAGAATACATGGCCTTCGAGTATTGTGTTAGATGTTTTCATGTTCACCATTTTATTCTTTGGTGTCTCTTGTAGGTAAGAATTTAAGACAACAGAAAAAGCGGATTGTTATCCTACTCACTTTCTTAGTAAAGCTTAAGGTATTCTAATTTTTAAATATGCATAATCCGGGGACTGTGGATCCAGATGACGATGATGTTGGTTTGAAGTCTAGTTCCACGTCTTTCTAGCTGGACTAACCTGGACACATTTCTTAACTGTGCTTAGTTCAGTATCTTCATTGCAAATGAGGATTGGTGTATCTCAGAAGCTATCATAAAGGTAAACTGTGTCGCTACCTTTGAAGTACCCAATACAGCATCTGCCACAGGATGTGCACTCCCTCGAGTACTATCTAAACACTTCTCATTCCCTCACTTATTAGGCCAATTCAGTGTGTGCTGTGTGCTAGGCATTCTCTGAGTCATTCTCTGAGCAAAAGAGGAATTGCTCCTGCCCCCATGAACCTTACTTCTTAGCTTGAGATGTTTCCCATGGAACAAGAATATTGACCCCACTCTTAATCTATACTTGATTAAATAGTGTTTCTCTGGTCTTACAAACTTGTCTATCTTGCAAACATATTTATTCTCTTCATTATCTTGGCTTCTTCTGAAGGACTTTTATTAATGCTATTTGCTGCTCGATAATTGTCCAGTCTCCTCTGGTTTGAACAATCCTTGAGGCCAGGAAGTATGACCCCATTCTCCCCACACCCCCCCATGATACATGGAATTTAGAGTGTGGTTTCATGGCTCATCTAGTGTTGAGTTTGTTTTTTCTGGGGCTCTCAGGCCGGGAGCGGAAGTGCCTGGGCTAGGTGTGGAGTCCAGGCCTTTGGGAACTCTCCTAGTTGTCAACAGGAAGATCCAATCTGGGTTTTAACACACATCTTACATCTTGTCTAATTATGATTATCACTCCCAATTACTTACAGCTGCTGCATATTATTTTCAGTCTTGGCAGTTTTCCCTTGTATTGCTCTAGTTTTTATTTTTAGGCAAAAGCAAATGTAACTGTGAAATATTTAGTTTTGGTATAATACCAATTACTTGCCTAGGCAATTTCTTTAAATTACTCAAGTTTAACTAAACTAGCTTTGAGTCATAGTTTTAAAATTCTTGCTGAAATCTTAGGTAGCGTTACTTTAGTTACATTAACTCTGCTTCCATAAGAAAAAGCTGGCCTCAACTTACGTTTTATGGAGAAAACCTGTACCTGGGAAGTGAATGATTTACACCTAAATTAGATTTCTTATAAAAGAGAGTGATTAATGTGGATTCAAAATAGACTGCACATTAGTTTACTGAGAAATTATGCAGCATTGATTCTATCTAAAAAGACAGTGCAACTCTGTTTCATTACATACTGTGGGAGGCGTTAGCTCAAAAGATATTTTAATCTTCTCGTTAGCGATACCCACCCCTTAACACCATCAGCAGGTGGAGTGGATATCTAGATTCAGATCACACCCAGATTTTTTGCATCATTTAATTCTGCCTAAATTCTGGGGGGAGATTAGGGGAGGAAAGGGTACTAGAATGGGTTATGTTTTACCACTAAATGTACAACTTTGGGTTGTGGTGTCTGGAAGAAGCAGACAAGTCTCAGCACAGGTGACATCACCTCCTTATTGCTTTTTGTGTTGTTTCTTGTGCAATCAAGGAGCCCAGGTTGGTCTTAAGGTGGGATGTGTTGTGTTAAGGACACAGCACAGACAAACCCTGTCTTCTCATGTACCATCTCACACCAGTGGCACAGTAATTTCCAGAGGTAGGCTTTTTTTGGGTGGCTATCAATGCTCCTGTACTGTAGACCCTTTAAGATCTTCTTCCCTGAGGCTCTAGGTTTGGGAATGCCTGAGTAGCATAGTGATGATGTGGTAGGGCTAATGATGTTTAACAAAAGAATCTAGATTTTTAGACTCCTTTTTACTCAATACACCTTTATTGTACTATAGACTATTTTCCTAGACTACAGAGAGGTAAACATAACATGGTGCACTTTTCATGCCATTCTTGGTCTGGCAGGGTAAGGTTTCATTGATGAGCCTCTAGCAAAGCGAGCTTCACTTGTTATTTAGGGAGAGAAGGTAGGAGTCGGTAAATGGCTTTGAATTCTTGCCTATCAGCTTTCTTTTATATCTTATTTAGAAAAAAAAAACAGTCTAACAAGTGTGCATTGGCATACTTTTCTTTTTTTCAAAATCAAGGCCCAAGGTTATAGAAAATCTATATTTAGATACTTATTCTCACATTTTAGATCTTTATTTTTTCATTTGATCAAACACTGAATACCTATCTTCAGGAAGTTCCAACATCTTCTACAGACAAGAGCCTTCACAAACATGAAAATGTCAAACAGCTGTTTTCACAGAAAATATCTTTATTTTATATTATAAACAATGAGGAGAATGGCTAGAGAAGTCACATGATTCCTTTCTCTTTCTGACTCATGGCATTTCCTACCAGCTTATTCCTAGCAACTCCTAAGCGATCTCTCTGGCAGACCACCATCCTTGAATCCTTTTCTGCTTGATGAATGGCCATTTTGCCGAAGTTCAGAGTCTACAATCCTATGTACTCAGCATCAACTACATTAGGAATTTTAAACATATGTTTGTTTTTGTTATTACCCATATTCAGAAATCTGCCTATTTGTAGATAAATACTTTTACTTGCAAATAGCCAGATGAAACTCTCCAAGACTATTACCTCTAATTTGAGCTAAAGAGAATAAGTAAGCAATCACCCAAATAGAAACAAACTCTGCGCCCTTTTTTCTGTCCTTCATAGTCATTGAAAAAAGTTTCAGAGCCTGAATTGTTCATCAATATCTTCTAAATGTGTGGATCTTTCGCTTGTTTGTTTACTCCATTTTTAGCAGATCAGAAGTGATTTACATGAATCTATAATAGCTCTGGTTTGAAGTGTGTTGCCTAGAGAGGTAATTTTGTATAGCCCTAAATGCTTCTTTGAACTTGGGTAAAGCCTAGTTATTTATTCTTGGTTGGTTTGAAAACAGGTTTCTATATAAGTATCATTACATATTTTGGAGTGCGTGTGTGTGTATGTGTGTGGGAGTATGTATATGTGTTTCCAAAGCTGGCTTTGTTCTGTGAAATTTATATACAAACATACAATACAAATCGCCTTGGCTACATAGATTTTCGTTTGGGCCTTTAAGGCATCATTTAGCTGAAGAAAAGAGGGTTTTACAGAAGTAAAAATAGAAACCCAGCTGTGTTCTTAAGGTCACTAATAGTCACTGCCATCAGCTGTATCATCAATGTGACATTGCTAGTGTGGTAAAAAGTGGGAGAAATTGCAAAACCGGTAAACATTTTTTGCAACTTGAATGAGTTTTTAAGATTTTATATGTGTGGATATGTGGGTGTAAAATTATTTAACTTTTTATGTAAGTGGTTAAATTTGGAGCTTTAATGATTGGATTCTCTTATTTTTTCAATTTTATTTTTTTCCTCTTTTGTGTTGGGAACATAATCTTAAAGCAGCTTCTTTTGTTATTCTACAACATGGCTCTTTCAGCATTAAGGATCAAGAATTTCATAAGGTTTGATTATCTTTTTCATTCTTTGGAATATTACATTTACCTTCCAATTTTTTTCCTCAGCTTTTCAAATGCAATAAAGGTCAGTGATTATCTGGCCCCGTAGTTCTGATTTACTTAAATTGTTCCACTTGTTATGCTCCAGATTGATTTTCAGTTATTCTCAATGATTCTCTAATCATTACCATTATATTTCGGCTATTTAAGAAACCTTATTAAATCCAAACGACTTTGTATAGAATTCAAGACCCTTTCCTGAAACTTTCCCGAAGCTACCTTTCCAGTCCTACCCTGGCTGCTGTCTGCCATGGGCTGCGCTGGTCACAGTAAGCGGGAAGGGCTCTTTGCAGCTTTGTACATTTGCTCATGCTCTTCCTTCATCTGGGATGGCTTTCTGCATCTCTACATGTTAGAACAGTGCCCATATGTCAGCGCCCAGCTCAAATGCAACTCAATCAACTTTTAGAAGAAATTCAAGCTGGTTTTGAAATCTGAAATGAGGGGTGCGTGGATGGCTCAGTCAGTTACGTGTCTGCCTTTGGCTCAGGTCATGATCCCAGGGTGCTGGGATCGAGTCCCACATTGGGCTCCTTGCTCAGCGAGGAGCCTGCGTCTCTCTCTGCCTCTGCCTGCCACTCTGCCTGCTTGTGCTCTTTCTCTCTCTGACAAATAAATAAATAAATAAAATCTTAAAAAAAAAAAGAAAATTCACTCATTACACAAGTAATGCTTGAGTACTTACAGATACTCACTGAGCACATAACTATATTTGCTATACCGTTCTGTGTGCTAGACTACAGTCTCAGTATATAACTCCTCTAAGCAGATCACAGTGCTCTGACCAAACTGTACTCTAACTCCTCTGGCTTGCAGTCCATATTTCTTCTACTCAGAATCCCCTACCAAATTTCTAGGCTCAGTCTCACATGATTTTACTTCTCCTTAGGGACTTAGTTCAAAGGTTACTTCTGTGATAACATACTTGGTCCTTTGAACCATTACTTGCTCCCTCCCTCGAGGCTCAACTGCTATTCCAAGTCCTAGCTCACTGCCTTGTTCTCTCTCACTTACCTCCTTGCCTAAACTGCAAGTTCCTAAAGCACAGGGACCTTGATTTTTTCATCTTTCTTTACTTCTCTTTTCCCCTTCCCCAGTGACTAGCACAATGACCACACATAATAAGGGCTTAATGAATAACTGCTCTTTTTATCTCCGCAAGAGATACATTTGCAAAATGTATTTGTTTCACACACCTTTTGTATCTTGCCTTCCATCCTCTCACTGCCTTTTACTTTGGCTGCTGCTATGACAACCAGCTGCATGCAGGGCAAACAATTCTGAGATACATTCCACATGGCCCCTCACAGGGTTCCCAGTGGGATGGAGCTTAGTGACCCATAGCAGGGACCAGCTCAATAACACATTCTTGGACAGGCTTCCCCTCTTTCTCTGTTTAACTTGTTCCAGTCTCCTACCAGTGTTCCTTGAAATTCCTTTCCAAAATAATCACCTGTAAGTGAGCAACTCATTTTGGGAGGATTCACACAAAGATAACACTCTTGTATGAAGAAGAGAACAACAGGTTATAAATACCATGTCTGGGGTGTGGTACTTTCACATGCCCCACCCCAGTGTATAGTGCTCTGCGCATAGTAGGTGTACAATAAATTAGTTTTGGATAATTAAATCGATTGAAAGTAATTATCCTATCTCTTTGCCTCCACTCTTCCTGGGTTCCTGGGTCTTGATAATTCCATAGCATCACTTTTATGAGGTCTGCATTAATTACATTTTTAGCAGGCACATACCCTTAATAATGTAAAGGGGGTCTTAAAATCTTAATTAAATCTGATTTTTTCCTCATAGATTTTATCCTAGGAATATTACCCACTGTTTTACACTATTATCATTTTGGTTTCTGCTACACCAGCAACATTGACTAATGAAAGTTCTGTCTCCTATTGTATTTCTTAAATATTTAAAAGCACCCATGGTTCTTATATTTTTATTATGATTTTAACTATAAAATACTGCTCTCCCTACAACCTTGAAATGCTCTTTTTTCAAAGCTCCAGCCTGCCTTACATTTTCTGCCTAAGGTGATCCGACTTGTAAGATGGGAAAATGGGAAATACAGCTCCTATGAAAGGAACTTGGGGACATGCATGCAAAAGTCAGATGTTAGGGTATTTTAGTCCAAAGGATGGTCCCACAAAGGATGAAAAGAAAAAAAGACCAGCACACTTGCATAGTGATCCTAGCACTGGACACACTACACAATCTGGATTCATATTGATTTTTAGGATGTTTAGTAACTTCCTTCTCCCAAAATAGAATATATGGCTCATAATTTTTCTGGACACCAGAAAAAGTATTTTAAAAAGAGCAGTGGGAATGTTTTAAAGTGTTACTTCAGAATCCCTTACCTCTGCCTCATTTTATGGATATTATAGATTTAGCCACTTACATTATTTCTCAAAAGAGTTTTTGACCAAATAGAAATATGGCTTCCTAGGACTGCATTAGTGAGTTTTTCAGTCTATCAGCTGATAATTTTTTAAAAGAGTCATTGTTATTTATTTGAGAGAGAGCTAGCGCGCGCATGCGTGAGCTAGGGGAGGGGCAGAGGGAAAGGATCTTCAAGCAGATTCCTTGCTGAGTGCAGTCAGCCCTGGGGCTGGATCCTGTGACTCAGAGATCATGACCTGAACTGAAACCAAGAGCCCGATGCTAAGCTAAAGACTGAGCCCGCCAGGAGCCCCAGTCAGCTGATAATTTTATATTCACAGTTCTTCGATCACACATCATGAGGAGAAGGGTTGTTATTTCATTAGACAAAATTTAGTTCATTAGAGATGCCTCTACTTTGGCACTATTTTCTACTATCTTTAACCAAAATATTTATGTTTAACCCTCAAGCTGGAAAATTAATCTTAGGTGAGTCAGAAAATGAGTAACTTAGGAATAACTGGCTTTTATAACAGTAATCACATTCTTTATGCAACGAATACTATGGGCACTACTATGGGTTAGGCATCGTGGTTAGTGCTGAATATACGAAGATGAACAAAATCTAATCATTGGTTTTCAGGAACATTTTAATGTCAAGTAGAAACAAAACTATCTAGAAGAATAGGGTTAATTTTCACTAAGTCATATATTATTAGAATTCTAGGGTTAAAAGAAACTTTGAGAGGTTCTATTCTCTGTTGTCAATGTATAATCAAATCAGAAATCTAGTTAGAGAATGGCATTTCAGGCTTCTGCACTTTTAAAGCCAGAAAGGACTGAAATCTAGGGAGGGAATACCTACAACAGGATTAACTCAGTTCTCTGGACTTTGAGTTTGGTATCCTATCCAGCACACTGCACTGCCCACATTCATTTATTTAGTGTCTTGTTTCAGATTTCTATACCTTTCACTGCTTATTGATATTGAATATAACAAATAGAATCTTAAAATGTCCCTAAATATAGTATCAAAATAATTTCATAGTCTAGTAAATGATCCAACAGTTATGCACCACTTTAGTCATTTCAACCAATAAAATACAAAATGAGTTTTTTCTATATACAGGCTAGAAGTGATCATCATCTTTTTAAATATCAAATGTCTGAAGTAATTTCCAAGATCTATAGTCAATGTATGTTTTATGTACATCTCATAATGTAGTCACATGGACTTTTTTAAATGCATCAATCATATAAAGCCCATAATATTTCTTGATTAAATATTAGTGGTATTTAGAAGGGCACCTGGGTGGTTCATTTGGTTAAGTGGTTGCTGTTGGCTCAGGTCATGACCTAGGATCCTGGGTTTGGGCCCTGCTTGGGGCTCCCTGCTCAGCAAGGAGTTTGTTTCTCCCTCATTCCTTCCCCCTGCTCATTCTCTCTCTCTCTCAAATAAATAAATAATAAATAAAATCTTTAATAAAAAAGATTAGTGATATTTGGATAATTTTCATATTAGAATCTATTATGAGTAGTTAATTTTAGTTTATATCAAGGAGAATGAGAATGTTGCCTAGAATCAAAACAATAAGTACCTATAAAATTCTGCATATATGTCTAAACTGTCCTGATTTGTCAGGTTCTCAAAGGTACACATGAAATTTGAAAATAAACAAATTTGGCCCCTTTGCATAAAATGTAGTTTGTTTTTAATATTTATGCTTGAAGTCAAGACGTGAAAACTTAAAAAGTGAAAAAAGAATACAGGAAACCATAGATTCTTAGAAAGCAAAGCCTAGTGTAAAAACAAATGTGTCAAAAAACCCCACGAAAGTACAAACATGTCAATTTATTGCAGTAACATTTTTCTACTTTCCTATTATATCCATACCTAAGAGGAATTGCTAGTGAAATCAGAGACCCACATTTAAATGCCTGTGTTCTAATATGCATTTTCCATTTCAGACTAAACTTAATTATAGTCACAATTAAAAAGGAAATTTATCATCATTTTAATCGTCAAATGTGAATTTCTAAAATTCCCTGTAAATTTATGTGCAAGATTTAAGGAAAGCAACCATGAAGTCACTTCCTTTCTTGTGTATTCTTAGAAACATGTTTTATAAAAAAGTTTGGGCTATATAACTGCACTTGGATGTACTTCTTTTAATCTTAAAATTAGAAAAGACAGATGATTATTTTCTCCCTTCACTGGAAAGAGAAAAAGATATTAAATGTTAATATCTCATTGTTACGCTTTTTTTTCTGAAGATAAAGGGATATAAAAAGGAAGCAGTAAGCGCTATGCATGTTCCTACTAATCTTACAAGAATCTCCTCCTATATTAAACTAGTTCTTGTCTATCCTATTTAAACTGTTCTTCTGATATTCTTCACATATGAACAAGATGATCCTTTGATGAGTTTAAGCATTATGGCAGCTACCAGCTTATAAAGAGTAATAGAGCAGCTTTATCCTCGTGTCTGAATTAGGAACAGAAAACTCACCAATAATACAAATAGAGTTTTTCATTAAGCAGCATTCCTGTTTATTACAGAGCAACAATAATTTTTCTTGGATTTCAATTTAACAATGAAAACAAATCCCAATTCCCCCATCTTTTTGATGCAGCTGGTTGCACTATGCATAATGTCTGATATATAATGGCAGTGTCTATTGTTACAGAACTGGCTTATTTGTGTATTGAAAGCTTCATTCAAATTTGTATGGTTCAGAATGTTCAATGAAATGCACAAATTGACTAGTTCAATATTCCTCAATTTGTCATAATGGTTTTTGTGTGAGTGTTTTTCTTCTTTAAGACAGCCATAATGCCATTTTTATTTCATAAGTAACAAGGTGGCAATTCCTGTGAAACCTCACAGTTCAGTGCTAAGGATAGGGTCCTCAGTCAAGTTCAAAGTCATTTATAGAACTATGAAAACCACTGCAGACTAAATCTGGGTTTAGCAGGTACAGAAAACCCACGGGAAGCCTTACTTTATATTGTTTGCTGACAATGAAGTGAAATACGATGTGGACGTATTATGAAAAGGATGTTGTAAGTGAAAGGGAGTGGCTGAGAAGCAGCAAAGTGAGTGTTGGAAAAGATATTCAAACTTAAACAATGTTGGGGGAAAAGAGTGGTCTAGGGAGACCCTATGATTAAAAATATCAGCAGAAACATAAGCATACTCATCCTGGAGCCTTGCAAATACATCTCTTCATATTGGATATTTGGAATCCTTTTCTATTCCCAGGTATGTTTACTAAATTACACGAGTCTAGTAATTCCAGTATCTTTTGAGTATGTATCTTAGAATGCATACTCAATTAATTCATTTTCAATTCATTCACTCATGCATTCAATTTTATGCCATTGAGTTGCTTTTGGGTTTAAGTTATAGAAATGAAACCTCGAGTCAGTACACATGGTTTAATCTCCAGATCACTGAATCATGAAAAGAATAGATTGAAAAAGCTTTTTTTAAATAAGGAGAAACTAGAAAATCCTGGAAGGAAAATCAAATCACTATTTCTTAGCTGCCAATTAAAGGTATTTAATTGCATGTTGTTCGTTTGAAGATACCACCTTGTCATCATTTCCCTGGTAGGTAAAGAACAGAGAGATGTCCTTTTCCAGCTGGTTAGACAATGCTGGACAAACTAGACTCTTCTACTTGACACAGATAACTTACTATTTTAACTCCTGAGGAGTTGTATTTCCAGTGTTAAATATAGAGTAGAATAACAATTGCATTATAATTACCAAACATTTGGGCAAGGCATGTACAGGACTGCCCAGAGTGGGTTTTTTTTTTTTTTTTTAAATTCTTTAATTACATCATTATGACTCCCTCCCCCATGTATATTTTTTTTCAAAGTTAATTGCTTTTAGAAAATTTTTAGTACAAAGAATTAAAGACCTTCAACAAAATACTGAAGTACCGTGAGCTTCGGTTTTTTTCCATCTCTAGGACAGGGTTACTGGTTATATTGAGCACTGAAGGAGATAATGTTGGCGACTATGCTTTGTGATGCATAAATCAGTTTATACAAGCAATGTGGGCCCAAGGCTGATAACTGGGTCTTTAAAGAAAAACAATGTCTCTTAAATTTGTTGTCATTTGTTAAACAAAGAATGGAATGCCTTCAGGTGATCCATCAACTCAATCATGGTTATTAGATAAAGTGTAAATGACCAAAAATAACTTACTTTGGTGAAATAAAATTCGAATCACCTGGAAGTTCAGTTTTATCTATCAGTAATTGGCAAGGTAAGTTATATGACTTCTAAAAGTGTCTCTTTTACCATTTATTCATGTGTTGGTGGATTCATTTATGAGATATTTCTATAGTATCTACTCTGTGCAGAACTGCCAGGGGGTTACAGGTACTCCCCCATCTCCCAGTTGATCAGACACTAACCTAGGCTTTGCTGTGAAAGAATTTTCGAGATGTAATTAAAGTCAGTTGACTTGAAAACATACAAATCATCTGGGTGGCCTGCCCTAGTCTCATGAGTCATTCTGAAAGCAGACAGTTTTCTTCCCTAGTGGCAAAAGAGTAGATCTGGGATTAAGACACCGAGGGGGAGCCAGCCTGAGGACAGAAGGGCCCAGGTGTTGAGGAAGGCAAGGGACCATTAGGAACAGTGAGCTGTCTGACAGCCAGCAAGAAAATGAGGACCTCAACCTTACAACAACAAGGTACTGAATCCTCTTTTTTTTTAAATTAAAGATTTATTTATTTATTTGACAGAGAGAGAGAGAGAGAGATCACAAGTAGGCAGAGAGGCAGGCAGAGAGAGAGAGGAAGGGAAGCAGGCTCCCTGCGAGCAGAGAGCCCGATGCGGTACTCGATCCCAGGACCCTGAGATCATGACCTGAACCGAAGGCAGCGGCTTAACCCACTAAGCCACCCAGGCGCCCTCTGAATCCTCACAATAGTCTTGATGAACCTGAACCTGGGCTCTTCCATAGAGCTCATAGACACCTTGATGTCAGCCTTGTGAGATTATCCATGGAGAATCCCTTTGAGCCACACGGCACTTCAGATCTCTAGAACCGTGAGCTAAGAAGTGTTGCTCTAAACCACTACATTTGTGGCTATTCTTTCATAGCCATAGAAAATGAATGCAATCAGTGATTTTCTTTCACGCTGGGACACATCACACAAACTGTTGAGAGCAAATGTAGGCTTAAAGAGGTCCGAATTAGAAATGGAAGACCAAAAGATACATCAAGGTGAAATGACTAAGCACCAAATGAGCAGCACATAGAAGAGCTCTTAATTCCCAGAAGGTGTTTTGTGGCATTTTGAGTTCTTCCTGGAGCGGGGTGGGGGTTGGGGGGCACATATAGCACGGGAAGCCTTGACAGGGCAGAATTTCTCTTATAATTTCGAATACATCTTTGTTCGAACCTATGTGTCTGTCTTTACTTCAAATTTTTGTTTAGATGCCATTCTACAATCCTAAACTCTGTCTGTTCTCCGTGTTTTATACAAACCTTTCCTCACCTTTGCAAACAATAAAAACAAAGCCTCCAATCAGAGACTCCAGGGGGTCAGTTCTATTGTTCCTTTCAGTTGAAAGGAAATAATTGTGAGCTACTTATAAATCCAAGATTACTCCAATTCATGCTGAGCCCTGAATGAGATAATATGTACATGTATGTAATCTCTATCCACAGTACAGAAAAAAAGCTTGACCAGAAGCCCTGTGAGCACTTCCCCCCTCCCACTGTTTAAATGTAAAATGCCTGAATCTGAACACTTATCAATGAATAACTAATCCTAGTAAGCACATAACCATGCTTATTTTCTAACTCCTTTGTGGTCAAATAATGAATACAGATGCTACAGAAAATAGGTACCGTGGCAAATGTAGACAAATAGAATTTAGAGACAGTGACAGAAAGCTTAGTCAAGCATAATGCTCACAAAACATAAAGCAAAAATCAGGACGAAAAACATCAAACATTCCCCAGAGGCTCCTGATTGCAGAAGGGGGTCTGACTTTAGAGTCCTTTGGCTTAGTGTAACCTCCTCTTTTTCTAGCAATTCACACTCCTTGAGCTGAAAGATGTTTGGACTATAACACTCATTATTTACAGTAACTATTGAAGCAGCAAGAATATGTAAATAAATAAACAAATGAATGGATAAGTGAGTGAATAAATGTGTAGAAGATAAAGGTAAAGCCCCGGGCTCATCTTATTTCCTGAGTTTGCAATCTAATTGTGGTTCCAGTGGGGAACAAAGCACACACATGCTCCTCTAAAAAAACATTTTTTTTATATACAAAAGTTAAAGCCAACATACTTTTTTACCTGTGCCATTCTCCATTTAAGCTGTGATTTGCTACTTACCGTGTATGAATAGAAGAATGGATGGAATGAACAAAGCATGGATTTTTGTTGTTCCTGCCATGTAAAGTTACAGCAAATAACTTGCAGAGAGGAAAGAATAAATGCAGAAATAACCTAAATCTTTTTATGTAGATGAAGTGAAAAAGCAGTCTCCTTTAGAATTGCTGCTTTAGATTATAATAGCAATTTATGTTAAAAGTCACTATGACAAATCAGCCCATAATTTATTTTAAGAAGTCAAACTAGCAAGATCAAGTGTTCTGTAGGTGGTATTTCATCTTATCATATTAAAACAGTCTTCCCAAATGTAAAAGATAATCTCAACTGCTGTGTTCTGTAAGCAAGCAGAAAATTATGTAAATCTGATTTCCTTACTATGCGTTTGCTATCTCTTTAAAGCTTACTAAATCATATCCAGATTTGTAAACACAAAAGCACTGGATCCAAGATACATTTGCTTTTCAAACACTCAGAATGAAAAAAGGTATTTTGCAGGATGTAATTGAAAAATTCCTATCTCTTTTCAAAAGCTAACAAATCAACAGTTGTGTGAGATTAAAAAAAAGGAGAAAACATCACCTCTTAACTTATTATGGGCTTAATTGCTTCCTCATAATGGAGTGTGACAATGTGATTGCAATAAGAATAACACCTGCTTTGAAAATCACGTATCAAAGAAATGCCAGTGACGAGCAGAAAGTCCAAAAGGCAGCCATGTTGAAGTTCTTCATCTAGTCCTTAGTTTGCCTCACTTCCTACCTTCTCTCCGTGAAGCCCATTTTGGTTCATTGCCTGAATAACTGGTTATTTAGTTACTTTGTTAGCTCACCTAAAAATGTCTGTACCTGTATACCCAGCTTTGAGGCTGCAAAGGAACAGGGTTTGCACAGGCAATAATTGGGTTTTTATCTGGGCGGAAACTCAGAGATAATCTTCCTCACAGACACAGAAGCCCCCTGAACTGCAATGTGCTCTCCCTGTGTGTATGAAGACAAAGCCCATGAGCCAGATGGCACAAGCATCTTGAGTCAACGGCCAACAGAATGGACTGTCTTCATTCTTTCTTTGTTCTGAAGGAGGAAATCCTTTGATGTTGAGGTTAATTGGTTAAGTACATTCATACTGTGGATTTGCAGTTGCTTGTATTCATGTAGTTTAATTATTTTGTAAATATATGTCTAATCTTATATATTCTTTCACCAGTAATTTCTCACTTTGTGTTTGGAGCAAGGAAGGAAATCATTTACTTTTTCTATCAAGAGTGGCCAAGGGCAATAAATCAAAAGGTTAGAAGATATTTAAATTGGGGGCACCTGGGTGGCTCAGTGGGTTAAGGGTTTGCCTTTGGCTCGGGTCATGGTCTCAGGATCCTGGGATCGAGCCCCGCATCGGACTCTCTGCTCAGCGGGGAGCCTGCTTTCCCCCCTCTCTCTCTACCTGCTCTCTGCCTACTTGTGATCTCTCTCTCTGTCAAATAAATATAAAATCTTAAAAAAAAGAAGATATTTAAATTGCTGTTTTAGTCCAACTACTGGTTTTAGGTCACAAGCTCATGGTCATGATATCGAGCCTCAGCTTGGGATTCTCTATCTCTCCCTCTGCCCCTTACACTCATGCTCTCTCTTTCTCTCTCTGAAATAAATGCATATATATTAAAAAGTTAATAGAAATGTACAGTATTTCATGCACTTTTTAAAAACGAGGATAAGGAAAACAAGCTCTATTTCCAGTTCCTCACATAGTTAAATGTTGAGCAAATGAGATCTATTCAATAACTTCAGTAAGCAATAAAATATAAATCTTGGTTTTATATTAAGGAAATATATTAACTGTAAAATAAGTCAATACTCCATTTGAATTCGAACATTCTATAACTTTAAGTAATTAAACTGAGACAATGACACAAAGAGAGCAAAGGAAAGACCGAGAATGCTGCACTATCTATAGATGCGGTAGGAGCTGTGCAAACAGAATGGCCAACAAAGATGGTAAGACAAATAATGAAAGATATGCTCAAAGGGAACTATGCAGCCATGCATAAGAACACACAGAGACTGACAACACACACACACACACACACACACACACACACACACACACAGATACTCCTCCTACATACCAACAGCTTAGAGAATCACCTAGACACTTACTGGAAAGGTAAAAGGAGACTGAGAATTATAATTATGAGTGGGAAGGAGGACAACCCCAGCATATGAGTTTGCAGCATAATGATTTCAAGGGATCACAGATAACCCTCTTGTATATTCACAGCTCTTGGTACTGGCCCTTCTGTCAAGATGACTTTAAGCAGAGGTACATGTTTAGCCTATGGGCTGCAAGTTTTCACACTTGCTGTCAAGGCAGTCTGTGTTAGGTCCTATTTGAAATTGCACCCACGTAGTAACAATGTTCAAACCAAAACATCACAAAAATAAAAAGATTTGTCTTTATTTAAATATGGATGGAGCTGCCATAAAAAGTTAAGGCACTGAGTACAAGCACAGCATTTCAGAGCTGGGGACCTCACGTCAATGTGCTACCAGCAAACGACATAGCTAGAGGAGAAGGAATAATTCGTATGTTTGGGGAACTTGGGACTTGGAACAAAAATATTAAGAAGACCAGATGATTATTATCTAGACCCATTATGTTTAAGTATTAGTCTAAAAACTTTGTGTATATAAGTTTATTTATTCCACATAATAGTTTATATTATTTTCCCCATCTTATATAGGGGGGAAAACTGATAGGTGCCAGGGTTAGAGACCTGCTTTAATGCAGTCTCTGTAATTTAAAGACCTTTGCTTTGGCGGCTTTACTATCGTGCTCTTCAGAGATAAGTAAAAAATTTTAAAGGTTAAAAATTTTTAAGAGATCTGCCATTAAAAACAAGTAAAAACAAACAAACAAACAAAAAAACTACATTAGGAGTTTCTCTAATAAGAAAAAAAGGAAAAGCTTACTTAAAAATCTTATCACTTATAAGTGATAGAGACTTTTTGTTTAAGACTTCCCTTTCACAACAAACCAGTATGAAGTAAGACGGAACCTTGGCATGATCAACACATAATTTTTGGTTTTATAATTAAGACATAACATTTGGGTAATTTTAGAATTTTTTTCATAAACCACATTGACTAGACAGCTGATACTGGCAAGCACGGCCATGTTATTTTCAATGAACTTAGATTCAGTGAAAAATCTTTCTAAAGAAGGAACAAAATACTACCCAGTATTTAAATGAATTCTTTTTACAAGTCAGAATAAACATTGCTACCCACCACAGCGGTTTTTATTATTTTTAAGGTAAAATTAAAGCAAAAAAAGATCCAAAAGATTAAGAAACTCCTACAACGTGTTCATTTTTAATTCAAATGCTCAGTGGACTGCACAATAAAATCCTTATTGATGAAAGACTGTCAAGGAAAAAAATTCTTTTTTGTTAATAGCCTGGGCCAAATCACCCAGAGCTGGTGGCCTCTGAGGTATTCTGTCCATAGAGCCAGCCATTGGAGGCTTTTTTCCATCTGTTAGGTCTACCGTACAGTACATACCATTTTGTTCTCACTCTGGGAGCTCTCTAGGCAGTCCTAGACCCATCCAGACCTCATTATTCTGCAGCCAGACAAATGGTGGCAATTATAACATCATGGTAGGGATGACATACTATGGTATGGTTGAGGAGGCTCTTCCATTTTAAAAACCACTGTTTGGTAATGCTTAAAACTTTCCCCAAATATTCTCCACACGGAAACTTTGTGTTTGCATTCAGTGTGAAGTGATTCTGTAAGAGAAATATGTACGAGATATATTTTGTTTTAAAGTGAAAATATACCTTTGGTTACCCTTGCTTAATTTATGAAGCATTTCCTGGGCGCTGGGGGTAGAGGGAAGGGTAGTTTACACTTCTTACTCAACAATGTGTCTGAGTGCCTACTATATGTCCGAGGCTCTTGGCCAGCCTGGTCTCCTTTCTCAGAGTGCTGGTTAATTTCCTGGTACGACAGGTAAAGCAAATGTACAAGGAAATGTTACATAAATGCCAAATCCTCCTGTTCATGGCATCCTACTGCCATACCTGAAGAAGATAATGTCCTTCTGAACTGCTTGGGCAACTCCTCTCTAAACTTCCTTTTTTTTTTTTTTTTTTTTTTTTTGGCACCTCTGGCAAACTCTGGCCACTGCAACGTCTGATTCCAGGTTTGAAGATCTGTTTCCACATTGCTTTTGGCTCTTTGGTCTCATTTGAGCCTTAGCTCCTTCTCCTGGGTTTGCCCTAAGATCATCTTCCTCTATAGCTCTCTCTGTTCTTTTGTCTTGGGGATCAACGAGGTGACTGGGAAACACAATGTGCCTTTTCCTCGTGTTTAAAATTAAATTTCAAGTTTTAGATTTTGAAAAATGGAATTGAATTTCTTGTAGTTAAAGCAGTCATACTGTATTTTCACTCAAAACACTTAGATTATCCAGATGTGCCAAAGTACTTACAGCACAGAGTTGCTTATAAAACATCCAAATTTGAGCTTGGTAATACACAAAGTGTATAATTCACACATTTTATGGAATTTTCAAAAATGGTGTGTCTTACAGCTTTTTATAGCTTTGACTTTCCATATGAGAATAAAAAGAGGAGCAATTATTTTTTTTTGTGATCAGGCAGTAAATACATATTTCCTGCCATTGTTTAGCTGTATTCAAAACCCACAAATACTGATTTGAAAGCAAATAAAAATGCATATGAAAATATGATGCAGCCATAAATCATGAATTCAGCTTATTTAAGGTTAAAATACACAGAAAGTACGGTTCTGGATTAAGTAAAAAATGGTTATAAGCTTCCAACTTTTCCAATAAAACAAGCACTGATGGAAAAAGAGGAGATGAAAGAGGTCTATGTGGGACCCGGTGGCACAATGTTGGTGATCAAGCTTGTTCATTTCTTCTAATATTTCACCTAGTGACTAAAAATGTCAGCTCTAAAACAAGGTTTATAGTTAGCTTGTCTGAAGAGAAAAACTCCCTTCTCTTTTGAGTCTTTCAAAGTCTTTTTTAGGTCAAAGTCAAATCAGGCATTCTTTTTACCTAACCGAATCCATCCAGGATTCTACTCATATTATACAATGTCAGAAATAATGTTAGGGCTAATGGCTAATTTGTAGCCCTAAAAACAGAGTTAATCATTTTGAATTGTACTTGGAAAAAATAAAACAATCTATAGAAATTCCACACTTCCATTTTGGAGTTATTTTATCTGAAGGTAAGAGGATCAGTATTTCTTATCTTTCACTCATTTGTCTAATTATTCATCCATCCCATTCACTCGACAGACATTTATTAAATACTTCTATTATACAAGTGCTACTTAGTGTTACTTAGGAACTAGGAAAACAGCAGTGAACAAACAAATTTCTTGCTATCAGGGAACTTACACTGGGGCAGGGAAATGGAGAAAAAACAATCCATCAACTAATCGTCAAGTGATGATAAATGTTAAGAAGATAAAAAAAAAATAGGGTAAGGGAATAGAAATAGAATGGAAATAAAATGGAAGAGTAGGGTGCTCTTTTATGTATGGTTAAGAATTTGGAAACGTTTGGGGCACCTGGGTGACTCAGCAGGTTAATATGTGACTCTTGGTTTCAGCTCAGGTAGTGATCTCAGAATTGAGCCCTGTGTCAGGCTCCATGCTAGACACACAGCCTACTTGGGATTCTCTCTCGCTCTCTCTCTGTGCCCCCCAACCCCTGCCTGTCTGTCTGTCTCTCAGAAAAAAAAAAAAAATGGAGACTTTTGTCTAGAGATTTGAATAAAGTAACAGCATCATGAGCCATAAAAATATCTGAGGGAAAATTGTATTAAGCAGAAGGACCATTTAGCACTAAGGTTCCAAGGCAAAAGCACACTTTGTATCTTGAAAAATAGCAATAGGAGCTCCTGGGTGGCTGAGTGGGTTAAGCCTCTGCCTTCAGCTCAGGTCATGATCTCAGGGTCCTGGGATCGAGCCCCGCATCAGGCTCTCCACTCAGCAGGGAGCCTGCTTCCCTCTCTCTCTCTCTCTGCCTACTTGTGATCTCTGTCTGTCAAATATATAAATAAAATCTTTAAAAAAAAAAAAAAAGAAAAACAGCAATAAAATCAGAATGGCTGGAATCCAGTGGGATAGTCCAGTAAGAGAGGGATTATAAGAGATGAGGCTATAGAACTGGGGACAATATCATACAGACCACCGTGGGGATATTGGATTTTATTCTTAGTGGGACAGTAAGCTATTGGATGGTTTTGAGCAGAGAAGTGACCAGTTTTAAATATATCACTGGGGCTATTTGTGGTACAGAGTAGATTAAGATGAGGCAATGTGGGAGGCAACAGAGATAAATTAGGAGTCCATAACAATAATCCAAGTGGAACATATGTTTTAGTTTTTGCTCTTAAGGAATCTTCAAAGTGGACACCAATCACTGCCTAACAACTTTCCTGGGCAACTTCCCTGGAACCCGGTGTGCATGTGAGACAGAGAGATTGTCTTTCTCTACAGACTTAAATATTTGTTGTTACTGGTAATAAACATGACAATTCTCTATATTCTAAAACAACTTCATAAGCAAAGAGAAATGATGAGAAATGTACCTTACTAAAATAGTTATTTAATAAAATCTGTTTTTTTTTTTTTTTTTAGAAACTAAAGTCATATTGAGGCTGTTGAATCAATAATGAGCCAGTAAGTTAAAAATAAATCTTTTTTCTATGGCTGGTCAAAGTGCGTTTGTATATATTCTTAACTATATGTTCATTCACAGAGCTTTAACCAAGCTGTAATTGTAGTACTACCAAATTGTAGATACATGACATTGTAAATACAGGGCTCAGAAAAACAAAATAATGTTTTCAGAATATGAAATATATTTACATGCATACAATTAATCAGCAAAAATAATTATAAAACCTTGAGATTCCATTTATATGAAGATTTCAGAATAAGCATATATAGAGATATGGAAAGATTAGTGGTTGTTGAGGGCTGAGAGGGATGGGAGCTTTGGGGGATGACCGCTAGAGGGTACAGGGTTTCTTTTATAGATGACGAAAATGTTCTAAAATTGATTGAGTTGATGGTTGCACAACTCCATGAATGTACTAAAACCCATGAAATTTTACACTTTCCATGGGTAAACTGTATGGTAGGTGAATGATATCTCAGTAAAGCTGATGATAAAACTGATCGATGAATTCTACTCGTATAAAGCAACGGTCACATAAATCCATGTTAATAAAAAAAAGCTAACATACCAGTGAGTCAAGAAATTAAAGTGCTCCTGTGCTAAATTTCTCACATGAATGATTACAAACTTCCTACCCACTTTGTCCATTTATGAAGAGTTACGGTCATCTGTGCATTTTATGTTCTCTATTTAGGAAAATCTGGGAGATGGGTGGTCAGATTGAACTTGGACACCTTTGAAAGAAAAAAGTATCATTAATTAACATCATTTACTATTAATTAACTGCTCCATGGAAACTGAGTGCCTGAATTTGTGTTTGTCTAAGACAGGGCTAGATTTGTTTGAAGTATCCTAAATGCGCATGGTAAATTTCAGGCAAGGGGAGAGCTCTGGGTCAGGCAGAGGTATGAAAGTTGAAAGAAGGACATCTATATTGAACATGTACTTCTTAAAGCAACACTTCTTAGAATTCTTATTATTAGAAACATTTTTTATCTGGAGAGACTTTCTCACAGGGCCTGCAAGCCTTGGGACATTGTTCCTGTATCTATTACTATTAGCAACAACTACCAATCCATGGTTCAAAGCAGCTACCTACCAAATTACAATGCTCATTGAGTTACAAGATCAATTTGTTCAATCTATGTCTATGTAAACTATTTGGGTAGATTTGGGGTTGCATAAATATTCTTTATGAGGCCTTACTAAAAGATTGCTGAGGTTGGTGTGTACAAATGACAAAATAACAGGTGTTCTGATATCTGAGGTTATACTGAAATTTTGCGCCACGAACTAATGATCTTATACAGAGGTACTTAGAACTGCTTCCTGTGAAAAATGTATCTGTTCTTCTATCCAAATTCCTAGAGTATTTCTGTATTGTGAAGCATTTTTATCAGATTATAATGCTACTTCAAATGTGATGAATCCTAGCATTTGTGTAAGGTGCTGAAAAATTATTCTGCATAATAAATTTAGTAAACAAATATAACTGCCTTCTCATCCCACTGAAAAGAGAAATGGAGAATTACATTCAGGGCAATATTATTGTTATTGTTTTTGTATGTTTTTAGGTTGAAAAAAGTACCTAGACACAGTGGTATTTTGTAGTGGCTTGGGGCACCAGAAAAGATGGCCCTGAACTAGGGTTCTGTAATGAACTGGTCTCAATCCAAGCTCGCAATTTTGGTTGTCAAAGGAGTGTAGACATCTCAGACAGAGTATCACAAATGAAATGGGGCCAGGCACTCCTGAGAGAGCACCTGGCCCCATTTAGTGCTATTATGGCCAGAACCTGAAAATGCTGATTTGGAAGATTGGCAAGTGTCCCTGGCCAGTGGTGGAGCAGCAGAAACCTGGCCTGTTTTTGGTAGGCTCATAGGAATAGCAGACTGTTAAGGGCCAGGAACCCATGTGGACAGGTGTTCCCTCACGTGTCTGGCTAGAGAATATTTCTTTTGGTCCTACTCTGGCCAGCAGATAGCTGGCCATTATCTTTAGACTAAGATTTGCACGAAAATCAAAGTCCCCCTATAGATTTTTCCAAGTGAACAAATCCCTAACTCCCATTTTCTCTAATCTTTACTCCTGATGCCATTTTCCATCACTGTTTTTAATTCTTCTCCAATTAATCATTTCTTTAAAATACTATTCAGGGCTGTAATCTATACTGACTAGGTCTGTGTTATATTAGAAGATCAACTCATGGGGCCCCTGGGTGGTTCAGGCAGTTAAGTGTGACTCTTGGTTTTAGTTCAGGTCATGATCTCAGGGTTGTGAGATCAAGCCCTACATGGGGCTCTGCAGTCAGTGAGAAGTCTGCTTGATATTCTCTCTCTCTCTCTCTCTCTCCCTCTGTAAAACAGATGAATAAATCTTAAAGAAAGAAAAGATCAACTTATTTTACAGAAGCAAAAACTGAGAAAGGTGAGTGGGAAAATTAAATGTTCAGGTAGGGATGAAAAGTTAAAGTGTGACTACAACTTATTATGTTGGTTTCCTAGGATTCAAATGGAATATCACCATATTTATTACCTATTCTTTGGTAATTTTAAAAATATACCAAATACTTGCACCCAAGACTGATGCTATACACTCAATTTACCATTTTTCATTAGACGTTTTAAACAGGAGTCTGGCTGAGAGATTCTTATTTTCCCTCTATAGACTTCCTTAACACTACTATTAATTTCTTAAGGAAATTCATGCTTCTTGCATTGTTTTGTCCTTATCTGATTATCCATATCTGTTCCCTGCTTCGTAATCCTATCGAGAATAGGTGTCACGTGTCATGCACTGCTATTTCATGTGCAGTGCCTACCACCATGTCATGTTTTAGTGGGTACTTAGTATTTTTGAGTAATAAGTATCTTCACCTAAAACATATTGCCCCTGAATTTACAAGTAAAGCAATGCATTTCATTAGTTGATTAACACAACAACTGATGATTTACTATGAAGTGAGAAATAATTATCAGTAAATTCTCATGGGCATTAATCCAATTTACTTCTCCAGGTGTAATTCTGATTTCATTGCCAACAACCAGGGCCTGTGAAAGAGCATTAAATAGTTGCTATATGATGAACATAATTTTATTGTGATTACAGATCTGTTTCCAAAATATAATTTCTATTCATTTTCAGCACACATGCAGAAGTATAGCTGGTCTCATATACAAAAACAAAAAACAAAAAAACAAAACAAAACAAAACAAAAAAAAACCCCAATAATTTATTTGTCGAGGTCACTTCTTATTCCTTTTTAAAAATCCTGTTGTTAACGACTCATGGATAAGGATTTTACTCAGAAAAGGACATTACTGAATCCTTTAGACCCTTGCCATTTCAGTGTGGTTTGGGCACCAATAGCATCAACATCAGCTGGAGCTTATTAGAAATATAGAATATCAGACCTTTCCCCAGAATACTGAATCAGAATGTGCATTTTAACAAGATCCCTGGGTGATTCAAATGCACGTTAGTTTGAGAGGCCCTACCTTAGGTCTTTATTTCTGTCATTGGAATTAGAAATGTCTTATTTATAGAATTGAAAGAATAAAGTCTTGTTGTGTCTGTTTTTGATTGATCCTACAACCTCAATCAGCTTGGCTGATGCAGGTGAGCCGCTTAGTAAGGCTTTGAATATTAATGCTTCTATATAATCAGAATCATGGAAACATATTGGTCACACATATTTTGAAATGGGATAAAGCAGTCAGTTAAAAGGTAGCGTTTATAGGATGCTCACTGTGTGCCGAAATTTAGGTGAGGCTCTCTGGCTCATTACCAATGAATGTATTTCTTGGAAGACATGTTTCAAGATATCTACAAGTGAACGTAGGAGACATGTGTCCAAAATTATCATTGTACAAGTGAGGCCAGAATAGTCTTCTCCCAGGCAAAATGCCTGACCACGTATGGAAATGTGGTCAACCACATGACCTATGTGCTGTGTGACCACATTCTTGTGAACCATGATGAGCAGGGTGCACAAAGAGAGGCTGAAGAAAGGAGCCGAGTCAGAGCATTTGGAGTCCTGCAGACAACAGTAATAAAACTGGGTTTTATTTTTAGTGATTATGGATTTTTAAGGAATTCCATTCTGCTCTGCAGTATAGCTGTCTGAATATCTGTTATTGTCTTTACTATATTTTTAGACCCTTAAAGATGGGAACCTATATTATCTATCATTGAATACTTCCATGTAAGCACAAGATGGGCACTTGGTAAGCATGTCAAGTGGTTAACTGAAACAGGTACATGCAATTTGTAAGTCAATATTTTAAAAAATGCTGATGACTATGTTCTATAAGAGATACTGAATCATAAAAATATAGATGCTCATTTACCATGTTAGGAAACACATTTCCATGATTTATCTCAAAAAATTACCTCTATATAAATGCATTAGCAAAGAGTAGCTCCATATGTTACATGAACATTCAAATATAAAACATTTCAAAACACCTTTAATAGTTTAAAATTACTTTTTAAAGATTGGGTATTATATCTGTGTTTATCTTCAAGAAACAATAGAAAAAATCTGCCATTATTGGGTATTTTAACTTGACATGGCATAATCCTAGCAACCTTTTAAAACTGCAATGGCAATAGGCTAGGGTATTGTCAATTAGTCATGGTTGGAAAAGCTTACGACTGAAAGGTGGGACAGTTCTGACACAACACTAGGAATCCCTCTACTGGGTCTTCTTTTGGCAGAAGGTTATGGCTGACATTGACCTTTTCTGAGAAAAAGTTCAATGTTACTGTGGGCAATCATCTTCTAAATGTGAGAGTTGGAGTTTTCAGGGAGAATTTTATGTTCATTTTTCTCCTCTTTCAGGACCCTACTGTGTTCAGGTTAATCCATGATTTGTACACTCTAACATCGTGCCAGAAGTAAGAGAGGGGAAGAAGACGGGGCAGAATTGATGAGACGCGCCACTGAGTTCTTCTTGAACCTCCTGGTGAATCTAAGAACAGGGTCCAGAAAACTGGCAATTTTACTTACTTCTGTCTTTCTCTTCAGCTATATAAATCTTACTTATTTATTTATGCCTCAAATATTTACTGGTTGTTTATTCATTCTCAAAACTCCTTTTTTAGCTTCTCCTCTACAAAAAGCCTTCACTGAACACTCTAGATCTCAATAATCCATTTCTCCCCACAACAGTTCTAGCCTTTATTTCCTGTATTACCTATTTGGCACTTAAAAAGACATTTTCATAGAATGCCCTTTATTTAAAATTTATATTAAAATATTTAATTAGGCTCACTTTTATTAGTTATATGTTATTGCCCCCAACTAAAGTGCTGCTGGGGGGCAGAGACAGTTTCTCATATGTCTTTGTGTCCCCACCACACTTAAGGCAGAATAGCTGTCAATGCATATTTGTTGACCAAATGCGTGCATGAATGAATAAGTGGCTTTGTGATCATCATTTACTAGTTCTTTCAAATTATATAGTGCCTGTTCTGATTTTTTAAAAAAGATTTTATTTATTTATTTGACAAAGAGAGATCACAAGTAGGCAGAGAGGCAGGCAGAGAGAGAGGTGGGGAAAGCAGGCTCCCCACTGAGTAGAGAGCCCGATGCAAAGCTCCATCTCAGGGTCCTGGGATCATGACGTGAGCCGAAGGCAAAGGCTCAACCCACTGAGCCACCCAAACACCCCTCTGATTTTTTTTTTTTTTAAGATTTTATTTATTTATTTGTCAGATCAAGAGAGAGAGAGAACACTGTCAGGAGGAGCAGCAGGCAGAGGGAGAACCAGGCTCCTACTGAGCAAGAAACCTGATGCGGGGCTCCATCCCAGGACCCTGGGATTACGACCTGAGCTAAAGGCAGACTTTTAACCAACTGAGCCACCCTGGTGTCCCTATAGTGCCTGTTCTTGTGAAACACCTACTCAAATTGGAAAAGGCTCATATACTTGTATTTTTATCAGTTGGATAAATTTCATCTAATGCTAACAGTTTTTTTTTAATAATTTGTGAGAAACATATATTATCTTAATTTTCCTAATGGATTTAAGTAAAATTCATTAATTAACCTACAAATTTTCTAGATTTTTCATTAGCACCTTCAATTGTCTTGGAGAATAAAAATGAGAAGTTAATTTTTTTTTCTTCTTCTTCTTCTTTTTTAACCAAGAATTGTAAAGTTGATAGAGATATGAGAAGCTTGGCTATTGATTTGTGTGACTCTTTAATATCACCTGTGGACATTATTTATGCATTTGATTCTTGAATCAATAATTATTGGTAACTGAGAATTGTGTTCTATATTTACAGATTCTCACCAGCAGGTGTGAAATAATGTCTTATACTTTCTCTTGTATCATTACTATGTTTTAATTATAGGAAAACTGGCTCCCCAAAATTAAAGTTTTAAACATTTTACATGTGTTGAAGATGTGGAGATTGTTATAATCAGAGAATGTAATGACAAATTCCCTATCATTTCCAGGCTCTCCTTTAACAGTTGCAACTAGTCAACGCTGCTATTAGAACACAAGTGCATTTATAGACAAAATGTAAATCAGTGGGCATGGCTATGTTCCAATTAAACTTTATTTCTAAACACTGAAATTTTAAGTTTATATAATTTTCAAGTGTCATGGTATTTTTGGTATTTAAAACTTATGACCCTGCAATTGCACTCCTGGGTATTTACCTCAAAGATTCAGATGCAGTGAAAAGAAGAGCCACATGTAGCCCAATGTTCATAGCTGCAATGGCCACAATCACCAAACTGTGGAAAGAGCCAAGATGCCCTTCAACAGACGAATGGATAAAGAAGATGTGGTCCATATATACAATGGCCTCCATCAGAAAGGATGAATACCCAACTTTTGTATCAACATGGACGGGACTGGAGGAGATTATGCTGAGTGAAATAAGTCAAGCAGCGAGAGTCAATTATCATATGGTTTCACTTATTTGTGGAGCATAACGAATAACGAGGACATTGGGAGATGGAGAGAAGTGAGTTGGGGGAAATCAGAGGGGGAGACAAACCATAAGAGACTGTGGACTCTGAGAAACAAACTGAGGGTTTTGGAGGGGAGGGAGGTGCGGGGATGGGTTAAGTCTGGTGGTGCCTATTAAGGAGGGCAGGTATTGCTTGGGGCACTGGGTGTGGTGCATAAACAATGAATCTTGGAACACTGAAAAAATAAAATAAAAAAATAAAACTCATTTAAAAATACAAAAGCTACTTCAAGGGCCTTATAACAGAGGAGGTACCTCCTTGTTTATTCATTTCTGCCCTGTCTGTGTGCTACTATGCAGAGTTACATTCTTGCAGCAGAATTGAGTACTTGCAAGAAAGACCATAAAGCCTACAAAGCCAAAACAACGTCTGATTTGGCTCCTCAAAAAAAGTTTGACAAACTCTGGTTTAGAAAGTAATGTAATTCCACCAAAAAGCAGTATGTATTCAAATGACACACTGTACGAAGGACTACGTAAGACACAGTTCCTCCCCCCAAAAGGCGACAAACATCCTAACCTAATATTCATGAACTCAGATGTTATGTTTTGAGCCATTACTATGCATGGGCACCATTCTAGGCATCAGAGATACTGCAGCCCAGGCCTATCAATGGGCAAAATCTCTGTCTTCATGGGGTTACCATTTTTGGATTAGAACCACAGAATAAAACATAAATATGCACATAGACAATGCATAAATATCACGGAAAATCAAAATGACTCCCACAAATCCTGGCTTCTGAATCAAATTAGAAATAATAGAAGCCTCTTCTAGGGTCATTCAAAGCTTGATGCTACCAGCCTGCCCATTTAAACTCTCGTTGGGGTTAATGACATGAGGAAAAGCTTAAACTTTGTCTTCTCAGAAACTGGAGTAAATCAGGGAGAAGATACAAGCTCAAGGTTAAGACAGCCTCAATGTACTTTTTAAACTAGCTTAGGCTATCAAAACTGTCTTTAAGCAAAGATTATAGATAATGGGGCAATATAATTAGAGAAATTTGGAATTCTCTATGGAGCCCTAGAGATAAAAATCTCTAAATATTATTGCACTAGAAGTTAGTTGAGGATTTATAGCTTCAGAGGAGGAGGTTGATGGGCTATAAAAAACTGAATTAGAAATGATGACTGGACATAGCATAAGTGATCTGACACACTGACTCTTGAATGTTCTGACTCTAGCAAAGTTCTCAAAGTAAGAAACTTCGATCTAAACTGCAGACACCTGAGAGGAATTCGATTTATGATAGTGGATGAATAAAACCCAGGAAATGTATATGGCTTTAAATAAAAACAGAAAGTCCCAATATGCTTATTCTGATGTTTCAGCAAGCAGTTGGCTTCCTGATGGGAACCTGCACAAGAGAAGTCTGAGGGTCAGGCCCAATGTTGCAGTCACGGTTGTGTGATCCACTGGGCATTCACAAGGGCATTGAGTAAATGCTCTATCCAATGTGATGCTGTGATGTGAAACTTCTGTCACTGAATTTCCTAGCTTTCTGCTATAACATTTGAGAAGGAAAGGAAAGAAAAACAACAAAGAGATCATACTGTATCTTTATTTTAAATCCGCCATTGTATTTTTACATTGCTTATTAGATTATCCTTTGGTAAGGAATTGTCAAAAGAGAACTAAAATAAACGCTAATAATGTTTTCAAAATAGTCAAGACAAAGCATATAAAACTTGAATCATACTGCTGTAGAGTTATCAGCACGGAGGACTTTATATGGTCTTTAGAGCATCTGTGACCACATAAGGAGATATTTTTCTCTTTGCTAGAAGCCAGGTCGCCTCATTTGAGATGAACTCATTGGGAATCATTTCACGGAAAACCGTGAGGAAGAGGAAATAGGAGGCATTTCAAATCAGTTGTGTACCAAATAGATTTGTTTAGTTTATTCTGAGACAACCATCTCAGAAAACAAAGCTGGGGTGGTTTCATGTTGTTTCAGAAGGGGGGGTAGCTATATTTTCTTAAATGTCATCAAATGGTAAATTGTTTCATAAAATCAGGAGGCAAACCTTTACAGTGTGCTCATTATTTTGAGAAGGTAAGATGAATTATTTTTGACAAGATTGACTTTTAAGAATTGCACACAATACTATTGAGAAGGGGAAATAATTCAAAACTGACATGTTTTACATGGATTACATCCCTATGACCAATTTAAGTGACTACAAATTTAGCTGGCGTGTTTAAATTTTAATTAAAGATGACAATATTAGGCTGTTGTATGTTTATAATAGAATCTGGTTACTCACATTCCTTTATTCTGTCTTTCTCTTTCATGTAAACTTCTAATTGAAAAAGAACAGAACTGTGCATAAATTGTAACTGTATATCTTGATGAATTTTCACAAAAGAGATACATCCACGAAACTGACATTCTGGTCAAGAAGCACCTCTCAGGCCTCTGTGGCCCCTTTTAGTCAATATCCCAATTATTTATTTTTTTTTTTCAATATTTTTTTTTTTTTTATTTCCAGCATAACAGTATTCATTATTTTTGCACCACACCCCGTGCTCCATGCAATCTGTGCCCTCTATAATACCCACCACCTGGTACCCCAACCTCCCACCCCCCGTCCCTTCAAAACCCTCAGATTGTTTTTCAGAGTCCATAGTCTCTCATGGTTCACCTCCCCTTCCAATTTCCCCCAACTCCCTTCTCCACTCTAAGTCCCCATTACCAACTTTTGTAGCAATATCCCAATTCTTAAACGAGAAGTCACTCTGTGGACTTTTAATTGTGGCAATGTCTTAACTTTAAATAAATGGAACCAAACAACATATACTTTTTATTTTTGGCTTATTTTCATTCAACATTACATTTGTGAAATTCCTTCACAATGTTGTATATAGCTATGGTTCATAGTTCCCATTCTCACTGCTGTATAAGAGTCTAATACCACAGCTTGTTTATCCGTTCTGCTGATGGACACGTAGGTTGTTTCTAGATGTGCACATTCTTGTATATAACTTTTGGTTAATAGAGTAATTTTTTTGGTTAACAGAGGCCCTCATTTCTGTAGGTATACCTAGAAGTAGAATCGTTAGGTTATAAGGTAGGCATATATTCAGCTCAAGCTGATAAGGTCTAACAGTTTTCCCAATGGTTATGTCAATTTATACTCTCACCCAAGTATATGGGTGATGCAAGCCAACCATTTTTGTCTTTTACTTTAGCCATTCAGATGGGTCTAGAGAGCTTTCAAATTATGGTTTTCATTTTTACTTGCTGGATGACTAATGACATTAAGTGTCTTTTCAGACATTTATCAATGATTTGTATGTACACATTTTTAACTTATTGCTCTATTGTATGTTCTGCGTAATATTTTTTATAGGATTTTTTAATGTATTCAAAATACAAGTTGAGTATATGTATTACAAACATGTTCTCCAAAACCATACTTCATCTTTTTATTTTTGGTAATGTCTTGTGTCATATTATTTAGTAAAGACATGTCACTTTTTAACATTATCTTCATTATTATTTTTCCTTTACTCAATGATCATAGTAAAATACATTGTGTGTCTATGTCTTATGAAGCCCCAAATAGTAAGATTTATTTAATCAGCATCCTTGAGCTTAGCCCATATTCCAAAATTCCATTTAGGAATTTTTGCCTCAAAGGCATAATTTACAAAATCAGGTTATATAACATGTGCCCTACCTTTCTAATCATCGAATTAATTTGGTCTTAGAGCTTCAGTTTCAGTGTGCAATTAAGTATTTAAATTCATATATTTAAAATACAACCTTTTGAAATTTTAAATCGGGACAAAATCACAAAAGCCTTGAGGATCATTGAAAGTAGAAAAAAGGACACATTACGGGCTTTATGACCATGTGTGTCTTCTTAGACAGTATTTCTATGGCAAAACTTCTTCATTCCCTCGATGTGACTCCTTGGAGCTTGCTATATTTTCATTATTCTCCTAACTGATACCCTTGCAGTGTCAGTTCCACTCCCAAGTAATCTACCCTCTTTCTTGCTACCAGAGAGACCTACACTGCCCTAAATCATTTCCTGGGTCATTTGGATAAAATTCAAACCCTTGGAGCAGCATATGAGGCCATGAATAAGATGGTTGCTGGTTCTCCCCCAATCACCTGGTTTTACTTGCAGTTTCTTGAATGACCAGGGAGTACAACCCTTTTCCTCTTCTGCCTGCTAAACTCTGACTCCTCTTTTAAATCTTTGTTCATACTTTATTACCTTTGATAAGCCCTCCTGACCTTCCTAACCACAGTTAATTCCACCATCTGTGCTCCCCAATGTTGGAACATAACATACTTATGTCCCTGTTTGTAATATTTTCTCCCTAAGAGACTATGAAACTTCAGGCAGAGACCAACATCTTACTCATTTTTGGGCTCACAATGTCCAGTATAGATCCCCCAAAATACCCGGTATAAGTTTGTTGAGTAAATTAATGAACTGTTTTTTTTTCTGTGTTTTTTTTCTCAAAATACTTTAAAAATATCAATGAAATTTGATCACAGAAATTATGTCTCTTATAATAAGTTATACTTTTTTAAAAAAAGAACAAAGGCATCTATTTACTATGGGGACTGAAGGAGGAAACATCAATAAACTTGCATTTTTGATACTTCCACAGCGCGGAACGATAACCCTATGGGAAAGAACAGAATGACCCAAGAGAAGGACAGTAAAAAAGTTTTCCTTTTGTCTGCCCAGCCAAGAAAAGCCCTGTTTACCAGTCACTGAAAGGTTATTTAGAAATTTTAGGAGTGGTGTCCTTGGTTAGTTTTGAAAGAGAAGGATAGAAAGGAGGCTTAACAGAGTTTAGAAGAAAGAGAGGGCTTGCAGTACCTGCTGAGAGAGAGAGAGAGAGAGAGAGAGAGAGAGAGAGAGAGAGAAAGCCATTATTCCTTGTGCCCTGTTAGGTAAGAGGAGTCCTTGGTAAGAACAGGCTGAGAGAGATTAGAGAAGGTGACGTAACATTCCAGAAGCAGAAAGCAGGTGGTAGGGCAAGGTCTCCCAGTAGATGCAGGACAGGGTTACAACAAACACAGTCTGACAAAAACACAAAGAAGTTTAAGGTGATCCCCAACATAGATGTAATTTATACAATTGGCTCCAACTGTATGGTAGTAAACTTTGTAAGTTACATCAGCAAAAGCTTTCTGGAATCTTCGATTACAGTGACAACTGCACAGTACAAGGGCATAGGATAAAAATCTCATTACTTTTGATTTTTTTCCCCTTTCAAGAGGCTTATAATATGGTTTGATGCTTTGTCTTTGTCAAATTTATTTGAGTTGTCAAAGACTAACATAGGCTGTCACAGTGATAGTCTGGAAGCTTAATGCTCTCACACCTCGTCCGTGTACTGTTCACACTGAAGTGGCATGCCATAATCCACACTATCCACGAGATGTAGATGTGAGATAGTTCATATGCTCAGTGGCTCCCCTCAACTCTGCAGACTCTCATCAGATTACAGCAGAATTCATATTCACTATTGCAATAGCAAGACTGGGAGAAGTATGAGAGTTAATGCAAAAATTCCATCATCCATATGGAGATTTTATTGTTAGAAATTGCTCCTGTCAGTTTATCTGACACTCTTCACATTGGCTAAACCTATAGTCAGTGGTATCTACATTTCAAGTTTTACGAATTTTGAACACTCACTTTTATTTTATGGAAAAAATAAAGAACTGCATTCAAGACTGCTATTTGGATTAATGGAACATCTTACCGATATTTAAATCTGAGCATCAAAATCGCCTCTGAATTTTTTAACTTGCAAGATGGGCCTTGTTGGCAGTATTAATTTTGAGTTAGGTTCTGTGAGCCATTATTTGATAACAGATAAAGAGAACTGTAATTCAGTTTTAGGAATTAAATTCAAGAGCTATTTTTAAGTTCAAAATGTGGTGTTAGTATCATCTGAGTAGCAAAGTCAAGTTGATAACACAATTCCATGTACATTATGTCACTTAATTCTCCCAATAAGTTTTTAGGCAAGCTTCATTATGTCCCCCATTTTATAGATGGTAGAACTGAGGTTCAGGGAAATTCACGGGTGTGCTCAGAACTCTACCATCCCATCCTTAAGTGGACTGAGGACTCAGCCTATGCCTCGGAACTCTAAATCCTGAGCGACACTGCAGAATACTGTTGTCTCAGCCTGGATTGTCTTCCATTGTTTTGTGGTATTCCTATTGATTAATACATGACTGGGATATAATTTTTTTAAAAAATAAATAAATAAATTCACTTTTATATTGGCTGTTTATTTTCAAAAATTTTAGGAACTTGTTTAAATTTTATATACAGTATTATTTTTTTCACCAGCAAGATATCTTTCTGTTATTAACTTAGTGAACAGCAAAATCTCTGACATATTAAGGTAGGGTGTGATACATCAATTACATTGTAAACACTGCATAGAACCAAAGAAAAGATGAGATGTTTTTTCAAGGGTAATTATTGATATATCATACTTAAAGTGAACTTAATGACCAAAGCAGTTATTTTTGGGTATTGAAAATACAGGTGACTTTTTTCTTTTATGTTTCTGCATTTTCTAGATAATCTTTAATGATGGTAACACTCAAAATAGCACTGGAAAACACATGTTTTAAAAGAAAGTGTGTGGCCTTCTCATGGTCTTCAATATTCTTAAATCTTTGTTCTGATCTAACCTCTAGCATATTCAGATAAAAACCCAATTGTTATCTCTTCTTTTCCATACTGGAAATTACCTTTCATTTCTTAATTATACCAGTTGGGCACTAAAAACTCCCCACCCAGCTCCAGAGTACTTCAGAGCTCCCTCAGATAGGTCAGATCTGCCTGTTCATGATAGGACCTTTAATAGCAGAAGTTTTTAAACTGTTCTAGAACTAGTCTAACAAAAGTCTGAGTTTCTTTTTTTTAGCCAATTATGCAGTGAAAAAAATGATCCCAGGAAAGAACCAAAGGAATCAAGAGGTACCCAATAATGCCTACAGATTTCACAGTAAGTGGTATCACTACTCATTCTAGAACCCGACTATTGGCCTTGAGGCCAGTCCTACACCTATGTCTTCATCCTTGAAGAGACTGCGTGAAAACTGTTACTAGTTTAGAGAAGTGGTTATTTAAAGTCTCTTTGAAAGAGGGTATTTTAAATCTGATTATGTCTTAAAAATATTTAATAATGCTATTCTATAGTATATAATCCTGAAAAAAAAAGTTCCAAATGTGATTTTATTTTTGACCATGTAGTCTTCATCAGATTGTGTGTGACTTTCTTTAGGGCAGGGTCTGTATCTTATTATACATTTATACCGAGACCCTAATCCCAGCATCAGTAAGCACTCAGAATTATCAGCTGAATTGGATGAATAAATTCCATTAAGACACCATGAGGCAGTCTTTTACATCACAATGCAAATAGCTGTAATTTTGCTATGGTAAAATTACTATATACTAGTTTCTGATACCCGATAAATTGTGCAACTTTATAAATCCCATACACATACACATATTCACACAAAGTAACATGAACCTCCTTTTCTTTTCTTTTATTCTTTTAAGTATCTATTGAATGGTTAATTCTCATACCATTAGATCTTCCTCAATGATACCACTACATATAAAATGCCACAAAATGTCTTAATTTTTTTTTATACTCTAACAAGCTTTCTTGTTAAAGAGCACTCTAGATGGCTACAACGTTTAAAAATAATGTCTGACTTTTAGAATTAAGTGTTGAAGTATCTCATTTAATGTTCCAGATACAGCGGGGCTCCCACAAGGACAAGATAAAAGGGTTGTTTGTAAGTAATGGTCAGAGTAGGAGATAAAACTTTTTGAAGACAAAATTTGTGGGGGAAATCATGGACTTGAGTAGTCATTAAGTCCATGTTGCTGTCACAAAGCCAAGTAGGGTCCATACTCTCTCTTCAGTCGTGATTTTGAAGACTATCTTGACTGATAGCTTGCCAACATTGCCCCCTCCTTATGGCTTTTTCTTAGCCATGAGATCACAATAACACTCCTCACCATCTATCAAATTATAAAGTTTCAGAGAAATAAAAGTAGTTACCCATGAGGAAAAATTAGAGCCCTTTCATTTAAAAACAAACAAACAAACAAACAAACTAAGAAAAGTGAATAAAGAATAATTGCTGGGGAAATACAAGGGATAATAGTGCTAGCTTCAACAATGTAACCTGTACTAACCACCTTTATAAAAATACCTACAGCAGATTTATTTCAGTAGCATAAACACTGGAAGAGTCCTTTGACTTCCAAGAAGATGAAATAATACATAGGTCATGAATACATAAGTTTTATTTCTATAACCGAAAGTATTTCACCACTTCAAGATGTATTTATGAGGCAAATTACCGGAATAGTACAGAATTAAATTTGGTTTTATATAGCATCTTTCATACCCCAACTATCTCAATAGCTTTCTGAAAGTACAGAAATGCAGTGGCAATTGGAAACTGAAGAAGCTATTATGCATTTAAGGGCAGATGATATAGGCTTGGATTCAGAGACGTGCTTTATGGATTCAGGGAACAGGATATTTTCCCACTCATCCTTTACAAGTTCTGTGTCATCTTTATGCTCTACCTGTGCTGCAACCAAGGGCATGCAGTGGGGCCTTACTGCAAGAGCTTCTTTAATCATCTAGCAGCCTGTCTCCAGGTGGTGGGGACTGGATTGCAATATTAGATAAGCTCTAGTTACAGCATTTGGAATCCTCCCCTCACTGGCCATGTGATGAGCGAGGCATCATACTTGGTACGGCATATTTGGTATAAAATGCCATTCAGTGTCCAGGATCTAAACAAACTTGCGTTTAATTTCATGGGAAGACAACAGAGACTAGACCAAGTTTTATGCCAAGATAATCCAAAAGATGGAAAACCCGGAACAGGATCCATTTATCATGTGGTGGAATTACAAGTCTTACCATTGCTGGCAAAAGATCCTGAAATAACACCAGCAGCTCTTTGAATAAGATGCGGGGAAAAGAAGTACAAACGAGTGCTATTGCCCTTCATGATATTTTATGTGGCAGAACTGTTTGTAGCCGGAAAGTATTGTTCATGTCACAGAGAAACTCCCAGGGAAATGAAAAGCTAATAAGGATCAGCATGAAATCTGGAATGGTTCTGAGCAGATTGTTCACTGACTGGGAACAGCACTAAATGGAGAAAGCCCCACACTCGGTAGTCGAAAGGTTAGAAATCAGAATGGTACACAAAAGCAGTAACCTCTGCCCTTTTCCTTTACTCTAAACTAAGCCACAATTATGCTGCAAATGTTAGTCTCACATTTACCCACAAAAACGGGCGGCCGACTGCCCCACACTTTTCTTTTTTTCTTCTCTTCAGCCTTCATTCATGATCTTGCTTTCTTATTTTTGAACTTACATCTTACTCCGTAGCCTTGGTTTCTCCATTTCTCAAGAATGCCCAGGGTCCGTCTCTTTTCCACTTCCTTGAGCAGCAACTCTGTCCATTAGCACTAAATGATGATTTAAATCACTCATAGTTTTCACTAACTTTAAGCATTTCCCTCACATTTTTTGCACTTAAGAAATTCTTACTAGAGGGGATTTCCCACTTTCCTTTTTCTTGAGAACTTAGGATGCGATTCTGTTGTCATTCACTCCAGGTCTGACCTTTTTTTTTCCCATTTGATCAGACCCAGTCTCAGGTTTTGGCTCTTCCTCTTACCAGGTAAGCTTGGACAAACCACTCCTTTCTCCTGCCTTGTCTACAAAATGAAGATACTTGTCACATGATCCCTACCTATGCCACAGAGTGAACTGGGGACTCAGATGTGATAACAAGTGCTCAGAGACTTTATAAACAACTGTAGTGGACGCTGGATGTTTTGTCTTGCCCAGCATCCATTCTTATATCACCACTTCCCTCTCGTAACTTCGAGTTTGAGCGAGGTTGGCTGGAGCCTCCTGGAGCCCTATCCTGGGGATAGTCACGCTATCGAAGCTTGGCCAGTCAGATCCCACCTCAATTGCTTTAAGGAAAGGCATAGATGCAAGTGAGGCAATAAGACTGTCTGCCAGAGACTTAAATATTGAATAGTTGGCAGTGACTTACTGAACCCAATAATGGCATTCTGAAGAAGCTATCCATTATTTTCTACAGTGTAGATTCCAAGAACTGATTTCGATCCTTTTGCAAAGACAAGTTTCTCAATATTTCCTACAATTCCAAGAGACAGCCAGTATTCAGAATATCAGTGGTGCCGAGGTTGAGAAACCTTGTCTTAGAGGCTAGTACAGTGCTTGGTATTTAAGATATACATTCAGTCGGGTGCCTGGGTGGCTCAGTGGGTTAAGCCGCTGCCTTCGACTCAGGTCATGATCTCAGGGTCCTGGGATCGAGTCCCGCATCGGGCTCTCTGCTCAGCAGGGAGTCTGCTTCCCTCTCTCTCTCTCTCTCTCTCTGCCTCTCCATCTACTTGTGATTTCTCTCTGTCAAATAAATAAATAAAATCTTTAAAAAAAAAAAAAAAAAGATATACATTCAGTCAATACTCACTCTCTCAATAGGCATTAGTTGGATGACTAAATGACTGAAGGAGTGAATGTAGGTGCTCAGATGGAAGAATAGTATTAAATAGGCTTTTTGGGGCACCTGGGTAGCTCAGTTGGTAAGTGAAGCATCTGCCTTTGGTTCAGGTCACATTCCCAGGATCTTGGGATGGAGCCCCACTCCTGCTCTCTCTCTTGTGTGCACATGCTTTCTCTCAGATAAATAAAATCTTTTAAAAAATAGCTTTTTCAAGTTCATCCATTTAGCTTTCAGCAAAAGTGGGACTTGAGTTAAGATCTTTTGACTATCAAGTTGGTGCTTTTGTTTGCACTGTTACCTTTTCACATTTCCAAATTAAAGTTCTTAATTTATAATTTATCACTGTTGAATCCTGAATTTATTGTCTTTCCTTTTCACTTTCTGTTACTCATAAACCCAAAGACCTGCAACTGCAGGTTACGATATGTGTATGCTTTACCCCTAGGTGAAGTATTGTCTGATGCCGCCAGTTGGTTTAAGATTTCAAAAATATGGAGACAGTGTCCTTAATTATAACAGGCACTTTTTTTTTCAACAAAAGCATGTAACTCTGTAATTAATTCTCAACAAATAGGAATAAAAAAGCTGATCATGTAAAGCAACATAACTAGAATTCAAAACAGAGTCAAAGGAGACTTCTAAGATTTTTCAAAAGCTTGAAGGTAGAGTTATGTATTTGTTCAAGTACAATACAGAGAGATATGTATTAAGCTACTCAAGACAAAGAGGCTCTGAAAAATCTGACCCACAAAAGGCAATGACTGCTGGGTTTCAGGAAGGGTAGTAGAGTGGAGGATTTGACTGCTAGGTCCCTCCTCGTTCATAGCACAGGTAGAGAGCATACTGTGGTGTGTAATGAGGCATGCATGCATCTGTCCAGACTATAAGGGGCTTGACTGTTTTGGAATATGGTAAATGTGCTTTACTCATTTTTTATTCCCCACGATGGCTGGCTCATGGCAATTCTTTCTCATAGCTTTGGGGGATAGTTCCTAGGTTGCCAGTACACAAAACTGTGGAGAGTTGAGAGGCCAAGGGAATTCTGAAAATCCTGCAGATTTTTTATAAGACACACAAACCACGACAAGGAGCACCAATGAACATGTCATGACAATTTTACCATGTAGCTTTGAAGTGATGAATCTCATTTCTTTCTTCTTTTCCTACATTTCTCCCTTTTCTCATGCTTACTTTTCCTAGTGTTTGAAATACTTTATATTTTTTAGCATGCCAGCAATTTGAGTCCAGGTGGGTGAAATGGAACAGATGACCAGCTTGTCCCAATTTGCCCAGGACTTTCCTGGTCTTAGCACAAAAGTTGCCTGTCCTTGGAAACTCCTCAAACCTAGGCATACCAGGATGGTTGGCCATTCCATCTTTCTTCCCTGATGGCTGTCTATCAGAAGCAATATTACTTTCCTCTGAGTGTCTTCCCATCTGATCCCTCAGTTACTAGGTCCTAGAATTCTTCCTTCACGAGGCCTTACATTTACCCTTTACTCTCCTTCCCATTCTCTTGGTCTAAGTCTATTCTCTACTGCCTAGACGTCAAAATAATATTTGTAATGTGTCACCTTATTGCATAACTCTTCTGCTGAAGGGCTTTCAATGATACTTCAGTGCATGAACGATAAAGCTAAGATCCAAAAAACACTTCAATTTCTAATATTTCCTTTTGGTTCTTTCTGATGTGACCTCTGCCATACAAATAGGTCTACTTAGGACCCAAATCCACTTTTAAATTTTTCAGTCATTCATTACACATTTATAGTCCCTGAGTGATCCAGAGACTGTGCTAAGTCCTAGGGAAAGAGGAAACAAGATAGACACAGTCTCTATCCTTAAATAAATTGCTGTCAATTTAACTAATAACAAAGTAGAACAATGGTAACAATATACTGCAATAAAAGTTATGTGAGTGTGGTCTCTCTTTCTCTCTCTCTCAAAATATGTTATTTGACTGTACTCACCCCTCTTATGAAGATGTGAGGTAACAGAATGCCAAAATGATGAGATGAAGTGAGGTGAATGCCATAGGCTTGGTGGTGTGGCGTTAGGCTACTACTGAGCTTCTGATAGTTTGTAAGGAGGAAGATTATGTACTTCAGGACTGTGGTTGATGGGGGGGGGTGACTGAAACCATCTAAAGCAAAACTGTGGGGAGACGGGGTTACTGTACATCTTTCATGTGGCCTTCTTCTGGATCCAGAACACGGTCATTTGTTTCCTACATGAGTTTAAATTTCTCTTTAACCACTCTCATGCCTTAGTATCTTCTGGTTTCCATTGGTCCCACAGTCTCTGACAAAGTTATCTTTCCTCTGCCACCTTGATCATGTCATCTCATTCCTCAAAACCCTCCCCGGGCACACAAAACTGAACCAAGTTACAGACTGCAAACATCAAGTTCTTTATGAGTGGTGGCTCAGTTTTTGGGGTCTCATTTATCTCTTTACATTGATTTAAATATCATTTTTCTTTAAGTTAAAATTAAGTTCTCTCCCCTTCTGTCTTTTAGTCCATATTTTGAAAGATAACTATTCTAACTTGGGGATGACTTTTCTTCCCATTATAGCCATTCTTAATTAAAACAAACAAACAAACAAAAAACTTTAAAAGATCAGCTCTGAGATTCTTCTTTCATAATGTCTTCTCTGGCCCTAGTCAAAGAAAAAAGAAAGAAGAGAGAGAGAGAGAAAAAAAAAGGTAATACAAAGCCTCCCTACAGATAGTAAGCGAATCTCTCAAATGGTTCACTCACCTGAAATCAGAGTGATTGCATATCTTAATTTTCCTTTTTTCCTAATATAAATCTGCATGATTAAATTTTATAGGTCTTATGTCACTTTCCCACTCAATATTCTTCAAAGACTTTCTGCTGCCCATCAAATTAACCTGGCATTTAAAGCCTCCGATGATCTAGCCCTAATTTACTCTAGCTTGCATCTACCATACCACATCCTGGCAAACTTTTCTTTGTCCCCAGGCTAAGCGTTCTTTCCTCTGTCCCTTTGCTCTTAATACATCCTTTTGCCTAGAATCCTTCCCTTTACTCCATGTCTGCAAGTCCAAATCCTGCCAATTAGTGCCAACTTTTCTATGGAGCTTCCCCTAACTAGTACTAGCCCAAATCCCACTGGAGGACTCATAGCGATTTCTTTACAGAATGTATCACATTCTGCATTGTATATGAATTACCTACCATGCACCTTTCCTTACCAGCTTCCATGCCTAGAATATCCCTTCTCTCTTCCACATTAGTAATTTCTTCATCCTTTGGGTATCAGCTCAATCCCCACCCTCTGACTCTTTCTATGAGAAACCTGAACAGGTCAAATAGTATTATTTATATTATTATTGTCATTTGTAACACTGTGTACTTGTCCATGGCACTTGTCACGGTTGATGTTTCCTAGAAGAAATAACATATTAAAATGATTTGTCAGCTGATCAATGTCAGCAATATTTCTGAGTCGGACAGTGTTTGTTGACTAGGCCAAGCACAAGTATTAGAGTGGGAAGGCTTCAGTTCTTCCTAATCCTATATGTGTGTCTATGTTTATATTATTATTGTCATTTACATGTGGAGGCTTCAGTTCTTCCTAATCCTATATGTGTGTCTATGGGTAAAAGGATAAAAGGGCCTGGGCTAAGGTGAGGTAAGCAAGGCACCCAAGCCTAGGGTACAAAATTTAAGCAGGTTTTTGCTCATGGCTCAGAGAGTGTATACCTTCCTAAATCTTGCATCCTAAGAACCTGGCTCTCCTTGCCCCAGCCTTCAAACCGGGATGGCAATTTCCTTAATGTCTGTCTGCCCTGTTTCTCACAATTATAAAGTGACGATTAAAAAAATTGCATCCACAGTTTAAGATTGTTTTAGATATGATATGAGACAATATCTGAAGGCGTAGGCGGTGTAGAGGACTACTCAGTAGTATTAGCTTTATGGCTCATGGTCACTCAGCCTAGGGTAGACTCTTGAGGTGACAGACCCAGAGTAGGTTTGGATGGCATGACAACGCAGGGAACATTCTGAACTTGTCTAGAGAAAGAAATCAGAAAGCGCTCTACACATTTGCAAGAAACATATACAAGGCAGTATAATGAGAAGAGAGGCAGAAAAACGCCAGACACAAACTCATCTTCTTACTTCACAATTTGCCTACGCCTGGACAATGTAATACTAACAATAAAAACAAGTATTGGGGTTTTTGTTTTTGGCTTAATTCCAGTTGCATAGTTTTTAAAAAAACTTACGCCACATCATTGCCAAATAAATTTTTTTGAGTCTGACTTGTATCTGAACATGAAGCAAACTTATTTTGTCTTTCTCATGGATGAAGAACTTTCCACTCAGGGCTTGTTTTCTTTATGATTTAAAAAAACAAAACAAAACAAAACAAAACAAAAAACCAACCCCCTGCTGCTTTGTTTTCAATGAATGGGTGTTCATCCAACATTACCTATTTATAATATCACGTGTAAAACTCCTTAGTATATAAAAAACATAATTGTCTATTGCTGTTCTCAAAAAAGGACAGCTGTTCTAAGTCTTTGGCTAAATTAACAGAAATATCATAAAAAATGTTTGCCAATCTATCATGTCACAAAGCTTTTTTTCCTCCCAAATCATACATTATCCTAATGCATACTTTTTAAAATAAGACAGATCACTTCTAAATGATTGTCTTTAAGATTTGCATAATTAGCTAAACTAAATTAACATCCTGAACTTGGTCATGATTGCCAAATTTGAAGGTCTTACTTCCATTTTTGTTGAAGAAGCTTGAATTAATTTATTCTCTTATAAAGCTTGAATGCATAATCAGTTTCTAATTTGAATAAGCAAACTGGCCCAGAAAATTTTGCAAATTACTCTAATAAGTTCTCTTGGTATTTCCCACAGAAGGCTGAACAAATGTTGATAGAGGGACACACTGTTTGCTTATGTCTAATCTTCCCATCTGACTTATATAAATGTCACAAATGAATCTCGGACACATGTCCAATGCCAAATATCCAGAAGATGGTCCTGGGAAGAGGCAATCTACATTTAGGACTGATTAGAGAAGATGGGTTTTTAGCTTGAAAGAAACTGATTGTTGGAGTGCAGGGGATTAAGAAAGCATAAAAGTATGAGGGAAACTTAAAAAAAGGAGTCTAGGGCGCCTGGGTGGCTCAGTGGGTTAAGCCGCTGCCTTCGGCTCAGGTCATGATCTCAGGATCCTGAGATCGAGTCCCGCATCGGGCTCTCTGCTCAGCAGGGAGCCTGCTTCCTCCTCTCTCTCTCTGCCTGCCTCTCTGCCTACTTGTAATCTCTCTCTGTCAAATAAATAAATAAAATCTTTAAAAAAAAAAAAAAAAAAAAAAAGGAGTCTATTTAGAAATACTTTAAATGAAGGCACTTTTGAGAAAATAGAGCCAATGTCATTTTTTTTTTCCTGAAGGCCATGTGCCAGTCATTGTTATAAAGGCTTTGTATGACTTTCCTTATTTAATCTTCATTAGACCCATTAGCTCATGAGGAAATGGGATTCGAACCCTGGTCTGTCTTCATTTCTGGGTTTATGATTTTAAGCATCAAGTCATACAGGAGTCTGGCTACATTAACCTATTAACCTATATTCTTTAAAAACAAGGTGTTATAGAATGGTTAGCATTACTGGAGTAGTAGATGATTGCATATAAAACCTTTAAAAAATGTACTTACAATAAAATTGATGATTAATTTACTGTACTGGGTGGTGGTGGTGGCAGGGGCGGGGGGGGGGGGTGCACTCAGTAGCATTATCCTGAAACCCATAATTGTTCCTTAAGTAAAAATGGCTTAAGTTTGTTAGGGATGCCTTTTATCCTTCTTTCAGGAGAGGACAACTCTTTTAAGATCAAGTGAAGATTTAATAGCTGGTATTTGGGAAATTCAACAGACCTTTTTTAGAAGAGCCCTTTCATGATGTGTGCCAGTGAGAGAGCAATGGAGATGCAAAGAGGAAAATCAAGCACTAATAGGTGCTCTCAAGGTAATTCTCTTTTGTAGTGCAAAGCAGGCCTTAGAAAGCAGGGCCATGCCCAGCAGGACGGCCCCCTACCTGTCTGGTGACCTGAGGTGCAGGACAATCATAGAAGAAGACACTTCAGATGATTTTACCCTGGGAGTGTAGTCAGAGGATTTTGTATTAAAAACCAGAGATTACACTAGAAATGCAGTTAGAGAAGACATCCAGCCATGATGAAAACAATAACCCCATTGACTCTTTTGTAAGAGAATATAAGGAGAACGTTTATTTTCATTTTTGGCTTACTTAAAAATATTCAATCACCTAACTGATAAACAAGTTTTGGTACCAAATTTTATTTAGCATTGTAATTCTCAAAAGGAATAATTCATTCATGATAACAAAATTGAGAAGATGTACAAACGTGTGTGTTTCTGTGTATGTGTGTATGTGCATATGGGCATATGTGTCTGCAGCCACATTGGATAATATGTAAGCATACGAGGAGATTAGAGGGGAGGCCATGGCAAGTAAAGGAGATGAAGCTCAGGGTACGTATGATGTAAGGACTTCTGTAGTTCATTTATTCTTTTATTGGATCACTCATTCATTCAACAAATATTCATTGAGTGCCTCTTATGTACTTGACACTCCCCAGACACTAGGGTATTTGCAGTGCACAAAAAAGATAAAAATTCCTGTCCTCATGCAAATTATAGTGCAGGTTGGCTGGGGCTGAGAGGGATGGATAAACACCATCTCTCAGTAAATTGCACGTACTACATATAAAAACATGACCAAAGTTATGGAATGAAGTCAGGCAGTGAAAAAGGAGATTGGGGATGCTGGGAGAGAGGCTTAACATTTTAAATAGGGCAGTGTGTTAGCCATTAAGGACAGTCACTGCAGTCTTGTTCCTCTCCTTCCCGGTACCCCATAGGACTGCCCTACCCAACCTTGTTGAATATTGCTGTGGTTGTGGGACTCATTGCGTCCAGCGGAATGGGAAAAGAAATCAAGTGTGCCACACTTGAACAGAAATCGTAAAGAAAATTTTGTGGTACTCCAAGTTTCTTTTCCCTCCCTGTGGCAATCACTGACTAGATGATAGAGGTGATGGAGTCCTGTGGGAAGGACACAGGAAGCAGTGCTCCCTGTTAATGCTCATGCAATGTGATCAAGAAACAGGCTTGATGGCTATTTGTTATGCACTATTACTGCCCATCCTGAGAAGTACAGAGGGTCACAGTTACTTTTCAGTAGGTGCTAAAACCAGGCTGCCATTTTGTTTTTCTCAGGGACTGGCAGACAATGTTAAACGATGGAATCCTTTATAGCGGTGGTCAGTAAACGGCAGGCCAAATCTCATTCATAAACTGTCTTGCACGGCCCAAGACTGAAGAATAATTTTTACATTTTTAAGTGATTACAAAAAGCAAAAGATAAACCCTATTTTGTGGCCCATGAAGATCACATAATTTCAAATTTTAGCACCTATAAATAAAATTTTATTGGAACCCAGTCACGGGCATTCAGAATGTATCGTTTATGGTTGCTTTCCTGCTATAACAGCAGAGCTGAGTAATTGTGATAGAGTTGAATGGCTGAGTTGAGATTGCAAAGCCTAAAATATAATTGGGCCCTTTACCGATCAACTTTGCTGAACCCTGTTTTAAAGTGGTCACATGGTTCATATCATTGCTCAGAGAATGTACACTAACTCTTCCTAGCATTCAAATATCTTTCCAAAGATCCTCTTTTTAAAAACTTCTTGTTTTTAAAGATTTTATTTATTTGAGAGAGAGCACAAGCAGGGGGAAGGGTAGAGAGAGAGAGGGAGAAGCACAGGCTCCTCGCTGAGCAGAGAACCCAACATGGAGCTCAACCCCAGGACCCCGAGATCATGACCAGAGCCGAAGGCAGACACTTAACTGACTGAGCCATCCAGGCGCCCCTCCAAAGATTCTCTAACAGAAGAATCTGGGAAATGTAGCGAGCAAGTTCACTGGGAGAAGTTCTTACCCGCACTTCTTATTGTGGCATATTGAATGAAAATTTGTAGTTCATTTAAAGCAATTCTACAGGGCACCTGGGTGGCTCAGTGGGTTAAGCCGCTGCCTTCAGCTCAGGTCATGATCTCAGGATCCTGGGATCGAGTCCCATATCGGGCTCTCTGCTCAGCACGGAGCCTGCTTCCTCCTCTCTCTCTCTGCCTGCCTCTCTGCCTACTTGTGATCTCTCTCTCTGTCAAATAAATAAATAAAATCTTTAAAAAAAAAAAATAAATAAAGCAATTCTACATTGGAACAAATTGGTGCAACTACATCTTCTGTATGTACACATCTCTGTGTTAGACTATCGCCTTAACCCTCAAGGAATCTGCAATCTAATTAGAGAGAAAAGGTCCTAAAGAGTACTTAAAGTAAATACACGGAGCTTATGCTAGATGAATGGTACAGTTAGGAATTCAAGGGAGAACGACCTATCTCTCAGAAGGAAGTGCATCTTAGAAATGGGGCATGTCTTCAGGAGAAAGAGTTAGACTCATCTCTTTCCTGGGCTGCTGCTTTTGCTTTTAAACCCTAGTTGGGTTTTAAGACATCTGCAAAGGTTCCATGAACTTATAAAAGTGGGTTAGAGTCCATTTTTCCTCCTCTATCAATAGCTTGCTTATTTAATCTCTTTACTAAGGAAACAAAACAAAACAAACAGAATTTCAGGTCAAAGTTGACCCAATACTGTATCATTAAGTCAAGGTTATAAAACTACCATATACTATTACTAGGTCATGCATGTCTTTGATTTTGTTTAAGTATGCCTCACAGCGATTAAGGGACATGGCAAATCTGATGGATTGAGAAAGAGTGTGATGATTTTTATCATCACTAGCAACATGGTAAATTTAAGAGGGAAAGCAAAATGAACTAATAAAAATTTGTAAAGAGCATGAACCAAAAGAAAGAGCTAAGGGAAAGAGTTGAAAAAACAGTGAATAATATCTAATTGAATTATAGCTTTAGCCACATTAGTGCAGTCCCCATTTTGATTTAACTTTACCAAATTAACTAAACCGGTGGTTTTTTTTTTTTAAATCTGTCAGAAATGAAAAATGAAAGATTGAGTTTTTCATTACAAAGCACCATATCCTCCCAAGGATACAACTATGTTGCAGAATCAAGTCCATACAAAAACCTAGACGTATATAAATTAAAGAGCTTTCTCCACAGTAGAGCACAGAAAATGAAGAGCACCTGTGAGCCAATTCGTCTGGGAAAATATGCTTTCCGTAATTAAATAAAAACACGCTGCCTCAATCTTAGTATATTGTTGACTAGACAGAGCAATTCATACTGTGAACTGCAGGGTCTTGGTGTTGAGGGAAGTCTACCCAATGGAGTGTAATATAATAACAAACTGAAACTTTGTCTCTCATGGTTCAAGCACCAACAAAGGCAGTTCTGCAGGAGAAAAGGAAGCTTGGCTATTCACTTCCTCTTATGCAAATCCAAGTCAGTTATCTTCAAAAGACAATTAGGGATTCAAGACAGAGAAAGGCACTTCAGATCCTTCCTTCAGGGGAAAGGACCATTTGGGAAATATTTGGATTCCTTAGAATTTGCACCATTTATTTCATTAAAGATTTCCAAATTCCCGTGCTCCCCACAATGTTACTGAAATTATAGTATGTATAGTGGAAAAAAATAAAAGAATGAAAAATTAGAGTTTCAATGTGAACAATAGCGATCAAAGCAATAAAGTACTTCCTGAATTTTATTCTGTGCCAGCTACCGTAACAGATACACCGCAGTGACTAGGAAAGTCTCTACCCTCATGGAGCTTGTAGTTCTTGAGTGGCAAGTAGCAGAATCCCTAAGTTACCTACTTAATCATTTCAGGTGCAGAAAGGTATGCAACCTGGTAACAGCTGGTCCCTTGTCCTCTGGTCACTACTGAGGTGGATCTGGGCTCTGTATCTACCCCACCCATCTACACCACCAGTTGACAACAACGTGCACCCATGCTGATTTGGAAACAATTAGTGATAATCTTCTTGAAGACAATGATGACACTAGGGTTTAAAACTTGTATATTCATGAATGCATTAAGTTCAACTCTGTAGATCTTTGGACTCATTTCCACCCCAGTTTCCTCAGCGCTAGCTTTCCTGTGGGGGTGGGTACTGGGGAGAGAAAGCTCCATCAGTAATAAATAAACTGAAGTCATATAATAAAAAGTGTATACTTAATGGAAACACATTGGAGGCCTCTGATCAGCTTAATGGCATGATTATAGCTGTAAGTTATGTAGATTAAACCAGCAGTGTATATAGAACGGACTGGAGTAGAAAAAGGGGAATGTTAGTTGGCAAACTTTTATCTGAGTTCACGGGACAAATAATCAGCCCTTGAATAAGAGGGTATAAATAAAAGATAATAAGAAAAGCTGATTATCATGACCAACTTTAACCAAATATAGTATTTTATATTATATTAAATATACAATATTTGTTATATATTTATATTATATAAATATATAATATATATCCTATATAAAATATATATGATACATTAATATATAATATATATATATGATATATATATATAAAATATGAGCATTTTATGTGTTGTCTAATGATGAATATAAAATCTTTGGAGATTGACATGTTCTATTCCTAATTTCTGCATTTTCTGGCTGTGTGACTGCTTTACCTCTCCTAATCTCAGCCTTCTCATGTGTAAAATGGTGACAGTAATATGCAGGTAACAGAAGCAGAAATACAACGATTTGTGTGAAACAGTTAATGGTGGCTGGTCCACCTTATGTAGGCACTCAACTGAGAGCCTTCATTTAAAGAATAGCAGTAGTTGGAGCCGTAGTACTACTAAAGTGCTATGTCCTAATATGTCTTCAATGTTCAGGACTTGAAGTATAAGTTTACCATTTTCAACTCATTTATTCAACATCTATTTCCTGACCACTGACTTTCTGGCCATCATTGATTTGGGTCCCAAAGACAGCATTTAACTTAACAAAACACCTTGGCGCCCTCTCGGAGCTGCCTTCTTGGAGCTTACATTCTACGGGAATAGATCGATTACAAGGTGTAAACAACTCATGGTTAAATAATAAGCAGAATGTGGCATGTACTATGAAAAAATGGAGCATGGTAAGGGAGATGGAGAGTCTGGGAAGTACGGTCAGTATACAGGCATGTTCATGGCTGACCTCAGTGAGGGGGTAGTAATTGCAGAAAGATTTGAAAGGAAAGGGAAAGAGAATCGTGTGCTATCTGGGGAAGAACGCGACAAGCAGAGGGAGTATAAAGCCCTAAGCTGGAGCATGTCTGGTGTGCAACAAGAACAGCAAAGAGGCCAGTGTATAGGGAGCAGAGTGAGCAAGGGTAAGGGGTGGGAGGTGACTTATGAAAAGGACAGCATAGGTGGAATGCACAGGAGTCCATAGACCATGCTTTAGCAACTGTGGCTCTAGTTTAAAAATGCTGGGGGAGTGGAGAGTCCAAACCCAGTTCCGTGGTGTGGTATAGACTCATACGGTCTTTTGCATAGGATTGGTCAACCTGCAGAACAAATTGTGGGTTGCCCTTGAGCCAAGTCTGAAACAAATCTGGAAAGCTTTTTCTTGTAACTTTAATGGCTTCTTGTTTTACATGTCATGGCCAGAAGATTTAGTCCCTATCCATTGCCAACATTTAAGTAGTAATGCTAAAATCATGTATTCATAAAATGCACCTTCTAAAATTAATAAATGAAAGGAAAATAAGATAAAATTGGCATGTGCCTTCTCAGAAGTCATGCTCTGTGGCACGAAGCTTGAGGCTGAATTATTTCATTAGGTTAATCAGTAAGTTAAGTTTAGAACTGGAATTATATGAATGAATTCTGAGGCTGTGTTGGTGTTTAAGGTGTGAGATAAGCGTGCCTGAGGTCTTCTGGTTGCTAAAGTAGGTGTCGTGGTGTAAAAATGGAAAACAAGGTAATAAATGAATGCCCAGAGAATTGTATAATCTGCATCGCTCTTGTTATCTGTCATTTTTGCTTATATTTCAGAGTCAAATTTCAATAATGCTTCAGTAACAGTATGCTAAAGGACTCGTTCATTTTTCACTGTCGCATTTTAGAAAGTCAGAGGTTTTAATATGAGAGGAAATTTTAACTAGTGAACTAATTATTTTGATAGAATTTTTCTCATTTGCATTTTTGACAATTATTTATGACTCCTATAGATAATTAGAGGTTATATGTTTTTCAGAATACTGTAAACAGCATTATAAACATTAGTTGAACCATTAATTTCAATAGAGTAGGAAACACTTTATACTTTTGACCTTTTATAAAATATTCTCCTGTTCAAAAAAAATTGTTTGTCAAAATTATAGCTATCTGTCCAACTGATATCTGGTATTGTAAACAAGCTCTTGACTTCATATAGCTCATTTAAATCTAAGCATTGGGTGGTAGCCATTGATAATTGCCCTCATAAATCAAAATCCATTGGCTTGGTAGATTTTAAATGGAGTAATAGAGCATATTGTAAATAATAAATTGTTATTACCTTCTAGTGAAAATCCTGTGCTTTCCAGCATGTTAATTATCTCTCCTCTTTACATATCTAAAGGTGAAAAACTTAGGTTTCTGTGCCACAGAGAAGAAAGCAAACTAGCTTCTACAAATACAAATATAATATTAACAAGCAACATGAAAATGACCCAACAGTATCAAGTGCCTTTTCCTTATGATCAAATTGAATGATTTGGGGGCCAGAAATTGTATATATGTTTTCAATGATTATTTTGATGTTTCACTGACCATTTCTATCTCTTAAAGTAGCTGAGACAGTGGAGCTATCTTCTATGTCTAACACCGACTCCTGATGAATTCATAGATGAGTCTTTCACATCTCATGACTCCATCAATGTTAAAAGTCCTACTACCAAAATTGAGCAAATACATTTCCCAAGACCTTGTCAACCTTGGTATGGAGCAGATGGGCAAAGAGCTCAGCTGAATTGATGGAAAGTATCCTAAGTCATTCACAACTAATGATGGAACTTGTAAAGTACAGCATCTCTAGAGAAAGGAACTGACTTGCCTTCTATGCATCATATTTTTATCTGCATTTCAATACTGCTTGAATATGTACTTCATTACAGGGCACAACTAAAATAGAAGGGCACCTGCTAAGTCAGAGCCATAAAACAGATCTACAGCCTGCTGGCATGTGAAATTTCTCTAATTTATATTTTTTATGAAACTACCCTCACATTATGTGGTTGGAAGCATAAATAATAAAGCATGTTACTTAAGCAATTTTACATTTACTGTATTAGTAAGTAAATGCAATGGCCACCCTTATTCTCAAACAATAAAAACTACCCAGCCTTTTCATGAAAGATGATTGCAATTTCCATTGGCCTGTATATGCAATAAAAAACCATAACTCATCAAAATTTTAGCTATTTTCTCTTAAGATAGAAGAGCGTTTTGCTTGAACATTGAACGTGATATTAAATATTCATGAAACGGAAAAGAGTTTAAGTACTAAGTAAAATTCAAATTCCTTTCAACTAGCTTGAAATTCTTTTTGAACCAGGTAAAAACTGCCACTAACCTGAAGAGGTGTTCAAAAACACTGTAAAGATGTTGTACAATATGGCCAAAGTGCTAGAGTTATTTGGAATTGATTTTTCTAAAAGGCCTGTTCCTCCTCTGAAATTGATTCATGATAACGGCCTCCATTTGGGTCAAACAGTATTTAACCGCTTGTAAATTTTAATTAAATGATTTGTCACTTTGAGCACATAGTTTGTCATCTTGCAACTGAACGATGTGTCTTTATCAGAAAATGACTCAGGGGGAAGGCATTCATCTAATTTGTCACTCGGACACCCATTAAGATAATTTGGTTGTTGCATAGGGATAAAGTTGAAGATTTGTAAAATAGAGTACACCTCTTTTAGTAAGCAGGATCACATTGTAAACTATTAAAAAAACATAATTTGCTCTGTAATTAAATTCTAATAAGTACTTTACTTCTGGTCATTTTTCATTAGCAGATGTTGAACTTTCTGAGGAGAGAAAATCCTCTCGTTGAATTTAGTACCTACAGGAAAATAGGGGGCTTCAAATGAAAAGCAATAAGCTGAAATGATCTGGGGGTGGGGGGAACCACATTTCAGCAGAAACACTTACAACACTGTGGACACAGCTGAGACCTTGTCTGCGACCTGGTTAATATGATGAGAGATAGCTCAGGACAGAGTAGAAGGGACAACTGATGAATTATTGAGGAAATAGCAGAGATCATAAAACCTTTCTCTAAAGGAAGGTATATCTGGAAGAAAGGAAGGTATTAAATATATTAATTTTATTGTCCAAAAATTATTAAAATGTTAGTGTGTGTGTTTGTGTGTGTGTGTGTGTGTGTGTGTGTTTGAGAGCTCCAGTCAAGCAATATCTTACAGAGTGCTTGGTCCATTTCCTACACTGATGCAGTGGGGACACTGCCGAAGAAGAAGCATATTTGTTAACCAAAACTACAAAATGTTCAAATATAAATTTATTTTGAAACTGAAAAGTAAAATCTGTTTAGTCCTATTACCCTCAGGTTGTCCTGAAGGGCTCAGCAGTATCACGAAACTTGTGTGAAATTAAGGGAATTCAGTCTTACCTGTGAGGTCTTTTTCCAACTAAGAATCAAGCTAACTCCAACTGAGTCCCTGAAAGTCAAGGACCAAGCATGAAATGTCACCATTCCCCATCAGGGTCTATATAATACTCACAGGGCACCAAAGTCATCTGGGAGCTTTTAAAAAATTCCGATGCCCAGACCTGATTCCATTTATGCAGGTTCAATTGTTCTAGAGTAGGGCCCAAGCATTGTTTGTTTGTTTATTTGTTTTTAATATTCCAATTTGCAGCCAGGATTAAGAAGCATTGTGCTGATGTAGGCAGTATTAAATAATGTGCAATGAATGGGGAGATTCTGTTTCTGTTAGTGGAATTATTGATCCCATAGTTATTCAGATTTAAAATTTAGCCCTGTCTTGAATTTCGATCCCCTCCTAATATCCTGTCCTTTAACCTTCCTCATCCCACCACTACCAACCTACTCAACTGTTTATTCTTCTTCTCTGATTTCCTTTTTCTTTCTCCTCATTTGGTTGCGTATATTCAGGCACATTTACTAATTATCCTTGAGAAATTCTCCCAGCTAATGCTGTTTCTATCTCTCAGAGGTCTTTTTATTCCATTGACAGATTCTAGAAAAATCTTGGGAAAGCACAATTCTCATCAAGTTATTTCTCCATTCAATAAATTCCAGCGGCTCTGAGAACTGAAACCATCTATTCCTACACTATTTACTGGTTATATTAGTGTGACTTTGCCATTCAATTGTCTTTATTATCAAAGTAGATTATTGACCAACAAATAAATAAAATTTATTGTTCATTACAGAGCTTTTCTCTGACCCATCCACTCTTCAGTAAAAAGCATCAGCAGTTTATACCCTAAGACATTTAAAAAAATTTTTTGTTTAAAAATTTTATTTATTTATTTGAGAGAGAGAGAGAGTATAAGGCAGGAGAAGGGGCAGAGGGAGAAGCAGGTTCCCTGCTGAGGGTGTAGCCCAATGCAGGGCTCAAACCTGGGACTCTGGATTCATGACCTAAGTCGAAGGCAGATACTTAACAAACTGAGCCACCCAGACACCACTCCTACCCTGAGATTTTTTAAACCTTTCGCTTCAAAATCCTCAAATCTTCTCCCTGCTCTGTCCGCCAATTCTAAGTAAGCTACTGTATTGTTACCCTTACCCAATCCTAAGCAAGTTACACACTGAAAGACTCACTTACACCAAACATCAAGTTTCTAATAAAATCTAACCTTGTCTTTACCCTCTGAGGCACTACCAAATTTCTTAAGGAAGTCTTCTTAGTTACCTACAAAGTAGGTAAGACTAACCCTGTCTTATCAACATGGGTTAGTGATGTTTGAGAAGCCAGTATTCTGTATTTTTTCAGTCCCAACAGAACGGTGTTCTATCAGTCTTTCTCACCTTGACATTCCAGATCTTGCAGAAGCTGACATCCAGCTCTCTTTCTTACCTTATCCTTACTGTTCTATTTTATCTACCTTATGTTCCAGAGCATCTGGGCAAACTTTACTCTTTGTTGACATCATAACCTTTCTTATTACATGCTGTTCCCCCATACTGAAATCCCCCTTCAGTTTGGTTTTCACTAGAACTAATATTTATGGGAAGCTTGTAATACAACCAAACAACTGAGATTAGGTGACCTCTAAGTTCCCTTTGACTCTTTTTACTTTAGCTCTATCATGGAACCTTTACTAGCAGTGACACAAGGAGTGAGAGAAGAAAGAAATATTGGCTGAAAGAATGGAATGGTATTTATTAATGATATATGCAGCATAAAATAACCTAACTGGCTATTATTTTTTCCTAATTTAGAAATATTTACAAACTTGGCTTTCACTTTACCTTTCTCCCACTGTTTGCTAAGTTTGCATCAACATAGTTTTCTTGAAATCTCAGTATATGAACATTTTGATTCTTCATCGTCTGGGAGCATGTTTATGCTGTGAAAAATGAAATTAAATTGGTCTAGTGAAATACGTGCTTCATAAAGATATATTGATTCCTTCTTAGTCCTCCAAGATTTTTTAGGGACTTCAAAATTGGAAGTGACTTCATTTATCTGCAGGTCCATTATCTTCTTAGGCAGTAAAGCCAAGCTGACTGACTGGTCTCTGTTTAGAAAGAGTGGAACAGTGGAAGGCCTTCCTTAGATTGTTTGGGAGTTGGTGATGGAAGAAAACTATTTGTTTCACTCTGATTCATGAAAGGGAGCACATTCTTATTTCTATGTGAGAATTCAGACCAGGTATCATTTATACATCCATTTGGAAGAAGGAGGCGGAGGAGCAAGACGAGGAGCAGTAGGGAAATTATTAAAAAAAAAAAAAAAGGTTGAAAATGAAATAAAAGATATAAATATGGAAAAAATACATTAGACGTTCTAAAAGTGAAGACTTGAAATAAAAGACTAAAGATGTAGTAAACTTTATGTTGGGACAGTGGAACAGAGAAAAAGTAAACCATAAAAGAGATTCATGGCCTAAGCGATAAAGTGATTTCAAAATGTGTAGATGAATATGTGTGTAGCTAAGGAAAATAGATTGAAGGGCTCCATCCAATGTCTGAAGTGAATTTCTGCAGAAGAAAGCAAGGAATAATATGGAAGAAATATTTGATAAAAAACAAAACAAAACAAAAAACCCCAGATGAGACTTTTTCAGACTTAAGTCAACACAAGTACTGAGATTGAAAGTGTTCACTGAATACCAGTCAAGATAAATGAAATTCAGTACATACTCAAAATACTACATTGAACCTGTGAAGCACAATAATAAGGAGAGTATCTTAAAAAGCTAATATAAATAGAGGATAGATTACCTACAAGGGAACAACAATTGGACTGACCTCAAATTTATCATTAGTAACTAGTAGATGTCAGGAGATAATGAATGACAGCTTCAAAGTACTGAGGGAAGAGACAAAATCAAAAACAAAAACCTGAAGTCAGAATTAAACATTTTATAAAACAGTTGGGAGGAAAAGGGTCAATACCAGGCCTGTGATACACTCATTCCCTATTAGGATCCTCGTTTGATGGTGGGGAAGAGGAGTAGTGAGTGACCTTCAGCTAACTTCCTTAAAAACATGTCAAGGACTTTGAACAGCCCTCTTTGTAGTATGATAATGGTATGTACTACAGATAGGCAGTTTTTATCTAGAAATTTTTGTTGTTGTTGTTGTTTTGTAGGAAATCCATGGTGTAACTAGATAGCTTATTATAAATGATCCTGGACTTTACTGATATACAGGGCACAGCTTGCTGGAGAGTGGGGGGTAGTCATCTAGACATTTCTTATCTCTGTAATTATCAGAGAATAAAATGACAAAACTCCAAATCCCTAATGGCTTCTTTTGTGAACAATTTAGCATATATTGCTCAACATTATACTGTCTGCCTGAAATGAAAACACCTCCTAAAGTAGGGAAAGAAACATTTTTGGAAACTGCATATGGTGGTTTTGAGTTCCTGCAGGAAATGAATGTTTTGCCTGAGTCTTGTGCTTGCCCAGATCCTTGGAAATCATTAATAAATTTCAGTGCTGGCTAAGATCTATAACGCGCAGCAACATTTTTTGACAAGTCAACTCTTTGAGTTAACACAGCTATCATTCAAAGTTCCTGAACAAATTTTCCAGCATACCTCGGGTAAGAAAGCTTGCCACCAATAGCTTCACATGGAATAAACTAAAAATATTTTAACAAAAACAAAAGTTAACCCACAGAGAAGGGTGCTCTAAAAGAAACAATAGTGAACACAGGAAGTTGTGTATTTTAGTAAAGTTAATGAACTGTTGAAAAAGAAAGAAAACATACCATGAGAGACTATGGACTCTGAAAAACATCTGAGGGGTTTGAAGTGGGGGGGGGGGGTTGGGGGATCCAGGTTGTGGGCATTATAGAGGGCACAGATTGCATGGAGCAGGGTGTGGTGCAAAAATAATGAATACTATTACGCTGAAAAAATAAAAAATAAAAAAAAAGAAAACATAAGGAATTCACTGAATATGTGCATGTGTTTCTGTGTGATTAAACAGCAAAATAAACATTCTAAACAGTACAAGACTATGTGTGGGCAGATGAGAGGAGTTTATTCAGTAAGTAAGTAAACCATACTAAGTTTCTTCTCTTTGGGGGAAGAGGTTACTGAATAAATTTAAACAAGCTAGAAAAATCCGTAGCTAACTCTGCATGTTAAAAATGTAAGAGAAACCATTGAAATAATTGAAATATGTAATATAAACATTTAACTTCCAAACTAACAGAGAAAACGTGTGAGGAAAAGAAACAGAGGGCAACTAAGGAGGAAAAAAAAGAACATGTAAAATTAAAAAACACAATCCCCCCAAACATATATTCTTTGTGGATGAATATAAACATCGTTAAAAAAAATTATTATTTGGGCACCTGGGTGGCTCAGTGGGTTAAGCCGCTGCCTTCGGCTCAGGTCATGATCTCAGGGTCCTGGGATCGAGTCCCGCATCGGGCTCTCTGCTCAGCAGGGAGCCTGCTTTCCTCTCTCTCTCTCTCTACCTGCCTCTCTCTCTACTTGTGATCTCTCTCTGTCAAATAAATAAATAAAATCTTTAAAAAAAATTATTATTCTTAGTTGAGTTAGAGAAATAAATCCTGACCTAAGATTTAAAATAAAAGTGTTATCATAAAGTTCAATTAACCATTTTTACCTTTCTTTCCTATCTGATAAAATTTTGATATTATCTGAGTTATTCAAGTTATATTCTAATAATTTAGTGTTATGTTTTATTCCCACACTCTTTTTCTCTAGAGAGTATATCTTCAATTATCTTTACTTCATTCATGTTCACTTGTTCAAGTATTTAGCCATTAATTTATAAGACTTCATTTAGAATCACTGCATAGTAATATCCATTTGGTGTTTATAAAACTTGATTTCTCCTTTGAGAGTTCTGCCTGGAGGTTGTAGTAAGACAATTTTTCTATTTTTTTTTTTTCAATTCTGTTTAAGTACATTTTTCTTTAAAGAATATTAAAAACCCTTAATATCTGTCATATTTTATGTAGCCTCTTGTGAATTTTTCCTTATGTCAACCTGATCTATCTAAAGAAAATAGGAGTTACTTGATTGGCTTATAACTGAATGACAGGAAAGAAAGAACAAGAGGGAAAACTATAGGGGTCTTATAAGGCAATTCTTATTCACATCTTTCTTTTCTACTATTCAATTGTCATTTTTGACAATACAGATCAAAATATAATGAAATTAGAAAAGAAATACATGGCCACTCATATTTGATCAGGTCTGCAGTAAGGAATTTATGATTGCCCAAAGAGAGGTCTTTCTTTTGCTCCTGGCTTCTGGGAAGTAACCTTTAAGCCTGTGAAAATGTCATACTTGATAGGAAGGTCATTGCTGGCTTGGGTGTCTTGGCCCACCCAGATAGCAATAATATGGTATAGAAGCTTTGAGCCCCATCAACAATGTGATTTAGGGTGGGGACTTAGGATCCCATGGTATCAGTTCTATCTTCTGAAGGCCTGGCAGCAGATCCGTTATGTGGTCAGTCAACTGTGTATACATGATAGAGCCCCAGTAAAGGCTTCAGACACCAAGGTTCGAGTGAACTTCCCCAGATGGCACTACTTTGTACATGTTGTTATATTTCGATACCAGGAAAATAACTTGGTCTTGACTCCATGAGAAGATGACTGTGGAAGTTCCATGTTCGGACTTTTTCCTGGACTTGGTTCTGTGTTCCTCTCTTGGCTGATTTTAGTGTGTATTCTTTAGCTATAATAAATAGTAATCATAGGTCTAGAAGATTTCAGTGATTTTTGTGAGTTCTCCTAGGGAATTACTAAAACTGAGGGAGGCTTTGGGAGTGTACTGGGTATTGGGTATAACAAAAATACTGAAAGCAGGCTCATGCCTACAATGATACATTTATTTCCTTCATCATGACTTGTCAATAATGAGCAAGTATTGTTGAGTATCAGCTTGATATGTACATGGAGAATTGGGTCTATGAATCAATTGTACTTCTAGCCAAGGCAATTGGTGAACATTTCTTATCTTAATAAATTGCTTAATCTGTGCAGTTTTAAAGTCTTTAAAAAAAATAGGCAGCCTTCTTTAATGTCAACAATATGAAGTAACTGGCAGATATTTCAAAGACTTCTTTTGTGTGTGTTTTAGCAGCAAATTTTATTGACAGTCGCTGGAAACCCATCGTTAGGGCTGAAAATTTGGCAGATGCTTTTGTTCAGCAGGTTTCTTGACAACTGTGTATGAAAAGGTATTTTTTGCCTTTCACAGGGACTGGTCAAAGGCTGAGGTTTGCTTTTGGTGACATTGCGTTAATTGTCTCCCTCGAGGCTGCCAGAGCGCTGAAGGCAAGTTAGCATTTCCTGACTCTTGCTTCCTCTGGAGTCCATGCTTCTTGCCTTCTAACAGCACTGTTTATGCCTGCAGCGTGGCTGACTGCCACCTTCCCTGCTTTGCAGAGACTTCCTCTTTCACCTTTTACTTATGCCTGTCTACTGAATTTATGGGAGAAAGTGTCTAGTTACTTTAGCCTAGTTAGCTGCAGTTGACGCTAGATGGGCAGGGAGTAGTTTTGAGGAGGAGCAGGGTTAGTAAGGTGAAGCAGCTCTTGCTCAAAACTCTGTGACCCATCTGCTTCAGGCATTTTGTTCCCTTAGTAGATTATGGTGTTTCATTAGGTTTATTTTCAGTATTCATTTTTTGTTTTAAGCTCAGGTGTCTTGTAGAGACCAAGGAAATATCCTAATAGCCAGAAAATGATATTTCACTCTGGGATTTTTTTTTTTTTCTTATACACAAGGTTGAAGATCAAAACCTATAGGGAGCCATAAGGGCATGAGAAATGAAAAAAAATTTTTTTACAATGATTTTATACTTTTCTAGTATCATTTTATCAGTATTTTCAAATAAACCAAAGACTGTCTCTGTTGAATTAGGTTTGTTTTTATAGGTTGCTCACAAGACAAATGTATTCCTTAATCCTTTGATCCACTTTACTTATTTATCTAAGAACTGACCCTCGTACTACTGATTTATTTTGCTATTAAAAGACACAATCACTGTGGCCAACTCAAGAATATGTACATGTGTATACTGTATAAAAATATTCTGCCATTCTAGGTAAAGAAGAAGTCAAACTCTCACTCTTTGCAGATGATATGATACTTTATGTGGAAAACCCAAAAGACTCCACCCCAAAACTGCTAGAACTTAGACAGGAATTCAGTAAAGTGTCAGGATATAAAATCAATGCACAGAAATCAGTTGCATATCTATACACCAACAGCAAGACAGAAGCAAGATAAATTAAAGAGTCAGTCCCAATTACAGTTGTTCCCAAGTCATAAGATACATAGGAATAAACCTAACCAGAGAGGAAAAGAATCTGTACTCAGAAAACTATAAAGTACTCATGAAAGAAATTGAGGAATACACGAAGAAATAGAAAAACTTTCCCTGTTCATGGATTGAAAGAACAAATATTGTGAAAATGTTTATGATACCTAAGCAATCTACACATTTAATGCAATCCCTATCAAAATACCATCAATTTTTTCTCAAAGAAATGGAACAAATGATCCTAAAATTTATATGGAACCAGAAAAGACCCCGAATAGCCAGAGGAATGTTGAAAAAGAAAGCCAAAGTTGGTGGCATCACAATTCCAGACTTCAAGCTTTATTACAAAGCTGTCGTCATCAACACAGTATGGTATTGACACAAAAACAGAAACATAGATCAATGGAACAGAATAGAGAGCCCAGAAAAAGACCCTCAACTGTATGGTCTACTAATCTTCAACAAAGCAGGAAAGAATGACCAGTGGAAAAAAGACAGTCTCTTCAACAAATGGTGTTGGGAAAATTAAACAGCAGCATGCGAAGAATGAAACTGGACCATTTCCTTATACCACACACAAAAATAGACTCGAAATGGATGAAAGTCTTCAATGTGAGACAGGAATCCATCAAAATCCTTGAGAAGAACACAGGCAGCAACTTCTTCAACCTCAGCTGCAGCAACGTCTTCCTAGAAACATCGCCAAAGGCAAGGGAAACAAGGGCAAAAATGAACTATTGGGATTTCATCAAGATCAGAAGCTTTTGCACAGCAAAGGAAACAATTAACAAAACCAAAAGACAACCGAAAGAATGAGAGAAGATATTTGCAAATGACATATCAGATAAAGGGCTAGTAACCAAAATGTATAAAGAACTTACCAAACTATACACCCAAAGAACAGATAATTCAATCAAGAAATGAGCAGAGGACATGCATAGACATTTCTGCAAAGAAGACATCTAGATGGCCAATAGACACATGAAAAAGTGTTCAACATCACTCAGTATCTGGGAAATACAAATCAAAACCACGATGAGATACCACCTTGCACCAGTTAGAATGGCTAAAATTAACAAGTCAGGAAATGACAGATGCTGGCGAGGATGTGGAGAAAGGGGAACCCTCCTACACTGTTGGTGGGAATGCAAGCTGGTGCAACCACTCTGGAAAAGAGCATGAAGGTTGAAAATTGAAAATAGAGCTACCCTATGACCCACTAATCACACTACTGGGTATTTATCCTAAAGATATAAATGTAGGGATCTGAAGGGGCATGTGCACCCAAATGTTTACAGCAGCAAAATCAATAGCCAAACTATGGAAAGAACCTAGATGTCCATCAACAGATGTATGGATAAAGAAGATGTCATATATATACACAGTGGAATACTATGCAGCCATCAAAAGAAATGAAATCTTGCCATTTGCAACAACGTGGATGGAACTAGAGAGTATTATGCTGAGCGAAATAAGTTAATCAGAGAAAGACAATTATCATATGATCTCTCTATATCGAGGAATTTGAGAGGCAGGGTGGGGGGTCTGGGGGGGTAGGGAAGGAAAAAATGAAGCAAGATGAGATCGGGAGGGAGAAAAACCATTAAGAGACTTTTAATCTCACAAAACAAAGGGTTGCTGGGGGTAGGGGGTGAGGTGAGGGTGGTTGCGTTATGGACATTGGGGAGGGTATGTGCTATTTTGAGAGCTGGGAAATGTGTAAGACTGATGATTCACAGATCTGTACCCCTGGGGCAAATAATACATTATATGTTAATAAAAATAATTTTTAATATAACGGGAAGGAGAATTTAAAAAAATATTCTGACCAGAAGGTAAAGGCTGAATATTTTATTCCCCTGATTAAAACATTTCCAAAGTCTCAGTAGCAAGAGAAGAAACTTAAATTCCTTGGAATGGCTTTTAAAGCATTTTATGATCTGACCCATGGACCCCCTTTTTCCAGTCTCAAGAAATATAGTTTATGGTTACAAAGATTATTATGAATACACTCCACTCTCATATAAAACATTTTTAGTAGTTAATAGGTTGAGCCTTTGAAAAGTTAATTAGTTAATTAATTCATTTCTTTATTTTGCCTTCCCAGTGTCTATCTCATTCTCCTCTGCCTGCAGTAACTTGATATCTATTTGTAAACTACATTCTTCTTGTACTCTCACTTTGAAAAGGATTGATGCTAGAGTGCCTGCAGTGGTGGCTCAGTCAGTTGGGCTTCTGACTCTTGATTTTGGCTTGGGTCATGATCTCCAGGTTGTGGGATTGAGTCCTCAGTGGGGCACCACCCTGTCACCATCCAGACAAGCATGCAGTCTGCTTGTCTCTCTCCCTTTGCTCCTCCCTTTGCTTGTATTCTCTCCCTTAAAATAAATGAATAAATAAAACATTAAAAAAAAAAAACCTAATTCCCCCACTTGATTTAACATGCCAGTATATCCTATTCTTCTGGATGTAGTAAATAGTTAATGACACAGACTAAAAGCAAGTCCTAGAATATATGTAGAAGCAACCAGAAGAAATCCCTTTTTTGGCCCCCTGGATGATATTGTATGAGAATGGGAGGTCCATAACTTATGAATCATTCTGCTACTACAGAGAAAGATTTAAAGTTGTTGATTGTTAGTGGAGGCACCTGAAGATGAAGCTGATATTATGGATGCTGGGTAGATAGACAAAGGGTTGAAATATAATGTGTCAGTGACATTCTCTAGCAGCTAGATCAAACCTTACCTGAAGACTATGTCTTATCTCTTTTTCCCAGATTCATTGAAATATAACTGAAATAAAACATTGTATAAGTTTAAGGTGTACATGTTGATTTGATACACATATATGCTGCAAAATGATTACCACCAAAGATCAATGTATCAGAAGCCCATCTTTCCAGTTACACAAACCAATATATTTTTATTAAGCTATTTTAAGTTTTTGTTTGATACTTTAAAACTTTACAGTCCTAAAATATAGTCCTACATACTGCTGCTTAAACCATAAAAAATGTATAATCTAGGTATAAAAGTTTCTTTATTAATAAAGTTTTTTTCATATGAACTAAGCAGAAATAATCATTTTAATTTACTAACATAAAAATAATATGGAAGAAGCTGACTGAGATTTATGAGTTTCTAAATCTTAAACCTATTTATCTTTGGGCTGATTAGCTGCACTGGTCAGTTGAACCTGCTCTAACGATTTTCATGTACTTCTTTAGCTGACCTGGATTATCTTCCTACCGTCTTATTCTTGCCTGCTCTTCTTACCTGCTGCATCTCTCTTCCTCACTTATGCACTCCAGCACTACCCTGACATGGGATGGAAAAAAACAATCAGAAAACCAGCATCCCATTTTAGCTGGTTGGATGAGATCCAGATAAATTCACTATCCAGTAGAATCAATCAGTAGAAAAAGTCATTATAGAAGTATGTCTCACTTGCTTGTTTTCTCTTCCAGACAGGCTAAATATTTAATAAGAATCCAGGTGTTATTTATTCATTTTTATTAGGTCCTTCTGACACCCAATCCTACATTGTGATGGGCAATTAAGGTAAATATACGCTTAAGGGAGAAAACTTTTCTTCTGGGAAACTATTTTCACACCAATCCCAGTCCAATTGAGTTATAGCTTAAATATCTCTTGTTTAAAATATTTATCTATGGGTAGTAGATATACATTAAATTATTTGTATTCTCTCATTCACGGGAAAATTAGAGACTCTGATTGGTAGGGAATCTTTTTTCCCTGCCAATATATAATTAATATTGTCATTGATTTTGTTATCTACAGTGGTCTTGGTGCTTATTAAAGTTTCTCAGTAGCTTTGTGATTGCTGGAATGTAAATAAATTACAACTACAAAATTGTTTAGTATTCTTTGAATATTCTTCTTTTACATGGTTTATCTAAATTTTCCTTGGTTATGAAACTTTTGAGGATGGCTCAGTTCACATTTTCAGGCTTTTTTGAAAGAATAAAAATTGAATAGTTAGAATGGCCTGAAAATAATGGATTTGATAGATTACATTTCAGTCAACCCATATAACTAGAGTGGCCATATTTCCCTAGCTCCTATTAATAACACCAACAGCAACAACCGACAATATATACTATTTACTATCTGCCAGGCATTTTTCTAAGTTCTTTACAGGATACAACTCATCAAGCCAGTTATTTGCAATATTATTTCCCCCATTTTACAGATGGAGAAACTGAGAGTTAAACAGAGAAGTTATCTGTTTAAGGTTTTGGATAATAAATAACTACTGACTAAAACTGCAAATTCCCATCTCCCTTGCTTTGTTCTGACCACTGCCCTTGAAGGAATGAGCCTTCATTTATTTACTGCTGTGTCCCAAGCTTGGAAAAGTGGATGGAACAGTGGGTAGGCAATACAGATTTGCTGAATGAATGAATGACAGTGTAGCACTATGAAAAAACAGGAAGGAGGGATGCCAGGGTGGCTTAGTGGGTTAAAGCCTCTGCCTTCGGCTCAGGTCATGATCCCAGGGTCCTGGTATCGAGCCCCACATCAGGCTCTCTGCTTGGCAGGGAGCCTGTTTCCCACTCTCTCTGCCTGCCTCTCTGCCTACTTGTAATCTTTGTCTGTCAAATAAATAAATAAAATCTTAAAAAAAAAAAAAAAACAGGGAGGAGTTTAGCATCAGAGTCCTTGCTTTTATCCCCAGTACTATGATGCCTCAGAACCAATGAGCAGCAACTAGAGCTGTGCCCTATGGAAGAGCAAGAAAAGATACTTAAAATAATAACTTAGGAATCCTGGCCACATCTGAAACTGTGATTAGCATTTTACAGCCCTAATCTCTAATTCTCTCAAAGAACCCTAACAGGTAGGAATTCTTATTTCTTGTTTAGAATTAATGAAACAGGGGCTCAAAGAGGTTAAATGACTTACCTAAAAGTCTTATGACTAATAAAGATTGGAGCCTGAGACTGATTTGCTCTTTTCACATCAAATCTTGGGCTCCTTCTATTAAACTGTAATTCCTTTATATGACAACAGTAGCTAATGATTATTAAAAGATATGCATCATTGTAACTATTTGTACATATTTACATCATGTAATAAATTTCATTTTATAACTCCATGAGGTAGGCACCATTCTTAAGACTTTGCCACACAAGGAGATGAATGTGGCACCTGCTTGAGGTCATAGAGTTCATCATTAAGAAGAGAAACACCAAACCCATGCCTTCCTACAAACCCAATACCTACTTCACATACAATCCTGAGCTCCCTTTATCCTGAAGTCCTGCCCTGCTTGGCCCAGTGGGTGCTCAATCAGTACTCACCTACTTGGAAGGAATCAGAAAAGAATATGTTATAAATGTAGCTTCTATATACAAAACTTTTGCAAACCCTAATCCTTTCTTTTTTACTATAATCATCCTTCTTTAAGCAATGACTCTTGGGATGTACACCATTCGGATAAGTGTCTACATATAATGAGTCTATATAGGTGAGTCATGTTGCTTCCCTTCATGTTTCCTTTTCCAAAGAGGTAAAAATGGTAAACATTAATTGGGTCTATTGAATATTAAAATAAACAAAAACCTTTTGAGCTCATTGACATTCCTTGGAGCACAGTTTTATATGAATAGTTTTTAGGTTTTTTTGTTTGTTTGTTTGTTTTTTTAAGATTTTATTTGACACAGAGAGAGAGAGAGATGGGGGAAGCAGGTTCCCCGCTAAGCAGAGAGCCTGACACGGGGCTGAATCCCAAGATTGTGAGATCATGACCCGAGCCCAAGGCAGGGGCTTAACTCACTGAGCCACCCGGGCGCCCCTAGTTATTTATTTTTTTTTAAAGATTTATTTATTTGACACACAGAGAGAGAAAGAGCAAGCACAAGAAGGGGGAGCGGGAAAGGGAGAAGCAGGCTTCCTGCTGAATAGGGAGCCTGATGCGGGGCTTGATCCCAGGACCCTGGGATCATGACCTGAGCCAAAGGCAGACACTTAACAGATGGACACCCAGACACCCCAGTTTTTAGATATTTCTATGAATAAAGATTATAGTAGTTATTATAATTATTCATTGTATGCTCTTTCAAAATGTTCAATGTATGTTCTCTTTAAATTTTATTAGTAAGAGATGATAGAGAATCAGGCACAGAGTGTCATGATCCTCCCCTTCCATTTTTTTTTTTGTGCCTTTTTAAGAAAGTATTTATTTAAGAAACCATTTTTATAAGTATGAACTTTTATTTAATTGTTTCTTGATGAAGAAATGCTTTTTAGTCACTTTGGAGGTAAAAGTTACATTCATGCCTCTGGCTTAGCATTTATTAATTTTCCTTTTGTTCCTCTCTTTCCCTCCAACAGCCCAGGTTTGTTTTTCTCATTCTCTCTGCCCTCTTATTTTCTGGACACTAGCCTAATCCTAAAGACCAGAAGCCCAATTTCTGTAGCAAATTACAAGGCATTGAACTTTGGGACTAATGTACCATCTCATTCCCAGAACTAGGTGTTTTGATATTGATGAAACACTGAATCAGGAGCAACAGACTTGCTTAATTTTTAAAGTGCTGTTAAGTCTTCATACTGATAGCTCTATCCACTAAATAGCCAAGAGATGGAAACAGAATCCACACCACAAATAGCTGTTCATCTTCATTGTCGCCAAAGCAGAATAACATTTATCTTTAATAACGAGTTTTGGAAAGACTAGCAAAAAGGTATTTTGGGCTGAGTCACTGAGAAACATTGTGCATATACAGAATTTTTTTTGACATGGGATGAAAAAGATGCCACAGATCATCTTTCTAAACAAAACGAAATAAACTGGTGGTGTGAAACAGTGAAAAAATACATTTACCTAATTCATCAAATCTCTCCTGATTAAAAACTCTTTATATGTCAAGAAAACAATCACTATTTTAAACTCCAGGAGCAAATAACATGAGTAGGGGATTTTTATGTTCTCTCCTTCTATTTTTAATTCTCATTTCTTTAGTTTTTCATAGGAACTTGTGCTATTACAGGACTTTGAGCTTGTTTATTATGAAATAAAAATGTTTTTAATAGCTATCATTCTTAAGCCATACATAATAAGTCTCCAGACTGGACATGGCAAATAAAAGTTGTGTTTATCAGGATTATCTCAATACCTACTTCACATCTGCACTTCCCCGAGTCCTGTGGACATAACGGTTATTAATTCCCTGAGTCATGGAGGCATTAATTCAACAAATAATTAGCAGCTAACTTTGTACCATCTGCCCTAGTTGCTGGAGATAAAGTTACAAATAAAACACTACCTTGATGAAATTTACATTCTAATCAAGGAAGGGAAAAGACAATTAAAAAATATAAAAGTTATTTAATATAAATGAAATAAATAAATGAATCAGTTAATGTTAATTGGGAATGTTGAGGTGGAATGTAATTAACAAAAGGTGGTCAGGGGAGGGCCCAACAAGAGGGGACATCTGACCAAAGACTTGAAGAAGTCAATGAGAGGCCGTTTGGGTATCTGGAAGTATATTCCAGGTAGAAGAGCAGCCAGCATAAAGGCCATGAAACAGGGTCCAACTGTAAAGACAGTTCTAGAAGGAGCACAGAGGTCAGTCTGATCGAAGCAGACTGGCAAAAGAAAGAACATCAAGAAATGAAGTCAGAGTAAAGGAAAAGTGCCTGATCATGCAGGGTTATATGGACTATCATAAGGTCTTGGGCTTTCTCTCCAAGTGAAAGGGAAACCTATGAGATTTTGAAGAAAAAAATGAGATGATATGACTTACGTTCTAAAAGTTGGGAATAGAGACACCTGGTTGGCTCAGTCAGTTAAGCACCCAGTTCTTGGTTTTGGCTCAAGTCATGATCTTGAGGTCATGGGCTGACTCTCAGGGCAGAGTCTGCTTGTCCCTCTCCCTCTGCTTCCCTGTACACCACACAGCTGCTTAACCTCTCTTACTCCCTCTCTCTCAAGTAAATAAATAAAATCTTTAAAAAATAAATAAATAAATAAAAATTGGGAACAGATTGCAGTAGGGCAAGAATATAGCATGGGGAGCACTTAGGATGTTTTGCAATAATCCATCATAGAGATGATGATACCAGCATTATATCTTAACCTCCAAGATAACTGGATTCCAATAAATTATTTGCGTGCATGTGTGTGCATGTGTGTGTGTGTGTGTGCATGTATAAAACCTTCAACGTGGCATGCCCAGGTTTTATCTTCAACACCAACTCTCACCCACTGGTAGCAGGTGCTTGGTGTGCTGTGACGACAAAGAATTTGGGCCATGTTCACAGGCAGAGGGAAAGTCACAGAACTGTTAAGAAGTGGCATGACAGCAAGATGTCAGGTGTGCTCCAACTCTGTTCAAAGGCAACTGTCAGTAGTGGATTTTAAACCGGTAAGACTGGTCTACGGCCATACCACCCTAAATGCGTCCAATCTTGTCTAAACAGGTAAGAATTTTTGGCTTAAAATACATAAACTAAATGGAAGTGCCTGGTCTTTAAGAGTAATTCTACAATAGCAGCATCTAGAAAGGACTTTAAAATGGCAATTTCACTAAGAATTTCCTTCAGCTAGATTTCTGTTCCTCAGGACTCAAGAGCAAAAATGTATAGGTCATTTTCTGCACCCTCTGGAAAATAATTGGTTTGTTCTTGAGAAATATAAACGTGAAAACCATATGGACTTTTTAGGAAAATTGATCAACTATTACCATATTCTTCTTAATATGACTATGGACCTTGAGCCTTGGCTGAGAATTAGGTTTGTTGATATCAACCTTCTATCCTATTTTAGCTTTGGAAATAGGCTTTATTTATGTATACCAATTTTCATGATTATTTAAGCATTCTTAAAGTGACTCCATTTGGGCACAGGGATAAAATACCAGCTAGATGGTATATACCCTCTAGTACTATTGGGATACTATTCTCCTTCATCACATGTTACATTTTTCATTCCCAGGGTCAGCTAATTTTATTTATTGCTACTGCCTGTAGCCCTTAAATATATAAGAATCTGCATCTACATCTGTGTAAAATAAAGCCTTGAAATTATTTCCTCAAAACAACGATCATTTGCGTTTAGCAGGCAGTGCAAATTTATCTTTCTGTATAATGCTGCTACATCTTAAAAAGGCAATATCATAAATGAGATTATCCCTTCAGAAAGCAATCCCAGGCTAAAATAAATCAAGATATGGAAACCTCACAAATGGCCTTTAATATATTGGATATTATCAGAAAGTATGTGCAACTTAAATGTTCTAAGACAACAATTTATTGGAGAATTCTCAATGCAGTTTTTCCTTTTAAAAATATATTACCAGCCTCTATCCGATAGTATTAATAATCTCTTATCATTTTGCAGCTGAGAAAATCTGCATAGTATTTTACAAATCAAATCTTCCAGTCCTATTCCTTTTTTATAGGGATGGGGAAACTGAGGCCCAGAGAGTGAATAACAGTGAGCAACAAAGATAAGAAACTACTTCATCTAACTCACTAAGAATTTTTCTCATGACACTACACCAATTTTATCTAAGTTTTCCTTATATAAAACTCTTATCTCCAACTTCCATATAATCAAATAGAACACAATAAACCTTTAATATATGGAGGTGATATCTCAGCTATTATATTTTTTTGGCTAATGAAAATATTCTACAGAGTTTTTTCTAATAGCAGATAAAAAAATACTAATTAAATAACTGTCCCCAATATTGTTATTCCAGTGAGATGAGGGACAGGATTCTGACCTTGATAATTTTAGTCTTTGCTTTGTTCGTAGACAAATGTAGGAGCCGATGGAGCAAGGAAAAAGGCAAAGCAGAAGGAATGGCAAAATCATGCCACTTATTCTCCTGGCCATATCGGTTATCATATAATTTCTATAGTAAAAGAAAAGAAGGCAAAATTCAATCTATATCTTTAGGCTTGAGAAGACTAAGAAAGGATTGGGAAGTGCCTTTCCGCTTGCCTGCCTGCCTTCCCTCCTTCCTTCCTTTCTTCCTTCTTTCCAGGATGATTTATTTTAGAGAGAGAGTGAGTATGGGGGTGAGGCACAGAGGCAGAGAGAGAGAGAGAGAAACTCAAGCAGATTCTGCAGTGAGCATGGAGCCCATTGCCAGGTTCAATCCCAGGACCTGGAAATCACAACCTGAGCCAAAACCAAGAGTCAGTCACTTAACCAACTCTGCCACCCAGGTGCCCTGGGAGGTACTTTTCTAATAACCTAGCTGACACTTCAACCATCCTTAGCATATTCCCAAACAAAGTGACACTCAGACTCAAACATAGCTAATGAGGCAAAAAGCGGGTCTCGCCCTTTCAGCCTCTGGAACCATTCTGTTTTTCATTAAGTTTCTACTGTTGGCAAGTTGGTTTTTCATGGACTATTTTTTATGATGGTATATGAGTCCCACATAGACATTTCAGGGTTCCCCCTTTTTGTTCCCCTGGAATGAAAACCAAGTAAGAACTAGAGATAAAAAAATATACGCTCATTTATGTAATGTAGTTAGCACAGTTCCTTCCTGACGACACTAACAGGTTAGCAAATACCGTTAGTAGTAATATCACGAACACTTTAAATTATAATTGACAATGTCATTTTTTCTATTTTTACTATGTAAAATCATATAGTTTCTAACACGTTTGTTATTTCTTTTCCCCACAGTGCTCTGTACAACAGTCTTGAGACACTGGTCAGGTGAAGAACAGGGCTTACTTAATTGTCCAAAAAAATAACGTGTTAGAGCCGATAGAAAGGTCTTGCCTTCTTGTACTCCACATAGGGACAGAAAAACTAAGAGGAAGAGACAGAATACATAGAGATTTTTTCACCTTTCAAGTTGTTTGAAAATGAAAAAAAAGGTCTATCTTAAAAATATCTAGTCTTGGGGTTCCTGGGTGGCTCAGTGGGTTAAGCCTCGGCTTTCGGCTCAGGTCATGATCTCAGGGTCCTGGGATTGGGCTCTCTGCTCAGCAGGCAGCCTGCTTTCCCCCTCTCTTTACCTGCCTCTCTGCCTACTTGTGATATATCTCTCTTTGTCAAATAAATGGATAAAATCTTAAAAAAAAAAATCCAGTCTTTCCTTTATAAAACCACCCTAGAATTTTAGGAAGTAATCCCTAGTTATCATTGTGAGAGCCCAGCAGAGCAGAATCAGGAATATTCTTGATGAAATAGCCCTATATACTAATGCTTTGTCTAATGCTGTGATAACATCTGAAGATTCAGTCCTATCTACTGAGGGACTACTTTCTTCCCTCTTTCCCTCGCTGCTGTCTCCCAGACAGATGATTTTAGTCTAATACCTGTAACTACTCAAGAGCTCTCTCCTGATGTGTCCTTTGTTCTCTGAACCCTTTTAAGTTGTAGCTTCGCTGATTATTTTGGTCCCAGAGTTTCATGCCTTTTACACATTGTTATTCTAAATTCCACGAGTCACCTATCGGCTCATCATACAGGTCTTCCAAACCCCTTTGAGTTTGCACATTCTGTTCTACACAATTTGCCCCCATTTTTGTAACATTAGCCACATTGACTAATATGAAAGCTGTCCCAGATGGTTCAAAATGAAAATAATGAGCTAGCTGAGGAGTAAATAATACTGGTTTATGAATGACAAAGTTTTACTTGAAAACTTTACCTATGGTGTAAGTAGTTCACTATGATGACTCCATACCCTCCTGTACAGCAAAATAAGACAAAACCAAACAAAAAACCCCAAAATTTAAAAAAAAAGTGGGGCGCCTGGGTGGCTCAGTGGGTTGAGCCGCTGCCTTCGGCTCAGGTCATGATCTCAGGGTCCTGGGATCGAGTCCCGCATCGGGCTCTCTGCTCGGCAGGGAGCCTGCTTCCTCCTCTCTCTCTCTCTGTCTGCCTCTCTGCCTACTTGTGATCTCTCTCTGTCAAATAAATAATAAAATCTTTAAAAAAAAAAAGTTAGAAATGAGTAGAAGTTTCCTTTTGTAAGCAAATATGCTTTTCCTTAAAATGTAAAAAGTCATTATTTTCTCATTAATTTTCTTTAGACTGTAATAAATTTGCAGGAACCAAGCTTCTATTTGAAAGACACATTTTCTAAAACATGTTAATGATGTGTTAAGTAGAACAAATTAGCTTACTTGGCATTTTTTCCAGCATCCTTCTGATGTGTTTTCTTATACTGAAGAGGCTGGAAAGCTAAAAATGATATTGTCTGACTCCTTCGGAGTTAGGTTTTCAGCCATGACTTATATTCTGAAAATCAGATGAATATGCTCAAAACTTCAAATTAAGAACTTTAACAGTTTAACAGGGAGGCAAGGTAGTGGTAGGTGGGTCCCTTTTGGTCATGCAAAACTTAGAGAAATGGAGTTCCTGTGGAGTTCACAGTGCCGGTTACTCTACCCGCTGCGGATCTCAAGATTCTAATTAAAGCAGGAATTTTCTAGAGAGGCCACAGTTTTGTAATGGACTTCCTGAATTCTTCTGCTTCCTGATTTGGGTAGCACAGTAGTTTCCACCCCACAAACTGTTGTAACCCTCTCAAACAATTTTTTCAGCCTAGTCCCTCTAAAAGGTGGCTTTCTGCTTACGAATCTTGCATGGTTTTTGCAACAGAACTCTCACTGATTCAAGTTTGAGGTCCTGAAATTAAGGTTTGAGGTACTGAATATTTTTGAATTTTCTCCAAAGTTAATATTCCACTCCATATTTTTTATCTCCATTGTTATTCAGCAACTTACAGAAGCAGATTCTACCTTCAACTTTTGGCTGCATTAACCAAAAATCTTTGCCACTTTTGCTACCATGCACCATGACCTACTTGTATCCTTTTCTTCTGTTATGAACAGATTTCCCCTGACTTATATACAAACCGTTCAGAAAATCCATACCAGATTCTTATCTTTGAGTGTGTGTGTTGTCTGCAATCAGAAAGACTATATTCAAGACTCAGTAACACAGAGGTTCTTTTTTTTTCCCCATAAAGATGACGTGGCATGATAAAAATATGGAAACAAGTGATTTAGACTTGAAAACTGGCTCTGCCATTTAATTATTATTGGTGTGACTTTAGAGTAATTATTTAACTTTATCGCATCTGTTCCTTGAGATTCAAATACCTCATATAGTTCTTGTAAAGATTTGTATGCACATATCTGTATGCATGTAAACATAGAGAACTGTATGCACATAAATGCAGCCCATGTGTTTCCTGTTGGAGAATTACTTCTTCCCCATTGTACATAGCTTTGTATATGGAAGTATTAAAGATAAACAAGCTCTATAATATAAACCAAAGAAGATGATAAGTATTTCCTTTGCCTGTCTTAGGCTATGTAGGGAATAGGAAGCTCTTTCCCAAGATTTAAAATTTCCCAGGTAGATGGAGGAGATTCATTAAAGAGACCAAGGAAACTGAGGGTTGTGGAGGGGAGGAAGGTGAGGCGATACGTGAGCCTGGTGGTGGATATTAAGGAGGGCACGTATCACATGGAGCACAGGGTGTGGTGCATAAACAATGAATCTTGAAACACAAAAAAAATAAAATTAAATTAAGATATTAAAAAAATAAAACAAACAAACCAACCAACCAAGGTAGTGCTGGCTCCAGCAGCACATGTATGAAAGAGACTAAGGTAGGAGCAGTGGGGTCCTGACCAGACAGTTTCATGCTGGGTTTCCAGTTTTCTACTTCTTGACTCTCGAACATTCCATTGTTCTTGATCCATTCTCAAGCCGGGTTCTCCTGTCTCTTGTTGATATGGTTAGCTCCTAAGATATCTTCTCAGTAAGTTATTTTTTATCTAAGTTCTTCATAGTTGGTTTCTGCCATTTCCTATAAAGAACACTGATGGATAGAGTACTACGTTTCTACTCTGTAAAAGATAAAACTAATCCACAGAAAGGTCGTGTTACTAATCAAGGTCACATAGCTAGTAAGTACTAAAACCATGATTTAAAGTGGGGCTTTCACATTTCAAAACTCCCAGGAAAAGCTGTTTTTCTGCTTAAACAGAGCTGTCTCCTAAGCCCAAATTTGGCTAACTGGACTTATTTCTCTGGAGTATACCCAGGAAGCTTCCATTCAAGCCAATTTGAGTTACTTTAAAATAGGAAGGGGAGAAAAACAAAAGCCCATCATTTGTAAAGAAGGAGGATTTTCTACATTGCTTTCAGTTCATTATATCTTGGCACTAAAATGGGATAAAACTGAAATTACTGCACTTGTAGAGAGAAAAATATAGCCCTTCACCCCCAAATAGAGCAATAAGCTTATGTTAACCCATGAATTAAATTGAATCACATTATCACTTATGTACTAATCTATATAACCCCTTAAAATTTAAATGTGTGACTCAAGAGTTTGAATAGATGCATGCTATGATTGTTCTTTACATTATAAAATAATCCTGGGACTGCTAATATGATGTCTATTACAAACCTATGCAGTTCTTATTCTTGAATAAAGAAGTATGATTTTCTAAATTATCCTTTTACAGGACTGTGTTCTTTTTGTTTATACCAAGATCGAATGAAATCCAAGCCAAAGGTAGCTACAAATATCTTATACTCATTTCAACTTTGAAATACAAATTTAGAACTAATATATATTTGTCACCAACCTAACTGAAAATGAAATTGCATTACTCTTACTCCAAAATGCTATGATCACAGGATACAATGAACATGGCCAATGATATTCTTCAAAAAACATCATGGAAAATGCCCAATGTGACCTCAGTGACCATTGTTTCTCCAGCCTTCCAATGATCTGTTTTTTTCTTCTATTACAAGATATATACAAATATAATGTTATAGATATAACAGGTATTCTTAGTGCAACCAGTCTAGGAAATGTTGTTTGACTCACCTGTGACTGGGTCGAGAAGAAGGGGCATGTGACTCCATTTTGGCAAGAATTGAGTCACATCTGACATGTGAAGGGACTACTGCGAAAGGATTCTGGGGAATGTTTCCTCACAGAAGAAAAGACACACAGAAGGGAAAAAGGCTACTTTAATTTTTTTTTTAAGATTTTACTTATTTATTTGACACAGAGAGAGAGACCACAAGTAGGCAGAGAGGCAGGCAGAGAGAGAGGAGGAAGCAGGCTCCCCGCCGAGCAGAGCCTGACGCTCGACCCCAGGACCCCGAGACTATGACCTGAGCCGAAGGCAGAGCCTTAACCCACTGAGCCACCCAGGCGCCCTGGGAAAAAGGTTACTTTACTTCCTTTGGACATTGATGTGTCTGCATGGAAAGCCTGGAACAGCAGCAGTCAACTTGTGATTTCAAGAGCTTTTAGCAGAACACAGAGCTGGTAAATGGGGGAAATAATGGACTCCTTTAGTCACTGAATTAACTAACTTTGGAGCTGCTTTCTTATCATGCGAAAGAATAATTTTTCTTTATTGTTTAGGCAACTTTGACTTGGGATTTTCTGTTATGTGAAGACCAAGGCATCATAGCTAATGTACACAGCAAGTATTTTAGAGAAGATCTCAGCATAATCACTGGCCCATAGAGAGTGTTTAAGTAGCATTTGTTAAATAAATAATGAATACAAGGAGGTTTACTTTATCTTACAGATTTGAGGAAACCTTAAGGAATCAAAATTTTTTGGGGCTAAGGATAATAATGGAGGGTGACTACAAGGAAATAATGGCTATAATGTAAGTGGTGTGATGGGGGGAAAGGCACATTTTAGAACCTCTAGTGACCACTTAGGGCCTCACCCTCTTTTCTTGAAGTGAGAACATGAACTCACAACAGAGTGTTTTTTCTCACCCTTCATCCTAGTGTGAATGTCATTCAACTCTATTACAGCAAAGGCTGGCCCCTCCACATTTCTAGCCTATAGGCACCACACTAGCAAACATTCTCTCCTTCCCAGAGGGAATATAGCATATTTTCAAAATGGAAAAATAGGCCAGCCACCAAACGTGTAAAATAGAAAACAAAGCAGAAGAATGTGCTTATTGGCTTTTCCTTCTATCAGCATTCTAGGAGAAAGAAACTTGTCCTTTGAAGACTCATTTAATTGGGCAAGAGGAAAATACAAGCTAAAATGCAAGGAAGAGTTTCAGATGCGGGAGACAAGGCAGAGACAACACCGAAGAGCCTATCACTCACAAGGAGAGAGCCTGTCTGCTTCTGTAAGTGTCCCTTAGGTACAGGATAAATTCTCCTTCTAATGAGAAGTTCTAAACCATTTACAATGGTGTCAGTACCTCTTGAAAATGATCAATTAAACCTTTATTGAAAAAACCATAAAGGCCTTTTCTCCATTCTCATTGTCAAGATCTCACAACCAAGCATTTGAGCTTGAAGCTCTCACCTTCAAGTATCCCTAACAAAGCACGACCCTGATCTTTCTCCATCTCCCTGGTTCCCGGTACAACAAATACCCCCTCCCTTTTCCAAGGAGTCAGTACCCCCTATTTTTTCTCTGTAGTCACTTAGAGTTTTCATATTTATTGATTTCTCTCAGATTCTGTTTTTAAGATTTTATTTATTTATTTGAGAGAGAGAGTGAGTGTAAGTGTGCGGGAGCTGGGGGGAGGGGCAGAAGGAAAGGGAGAAGCAAACTCTCTTGCTGAGCATGAGCCCAGGACCCTGAGATCGTGACCTGAGCCCAAGGCAGACGCTCAACTGACTGAGCCATCCAGGTGCCTGATTCCTCTCAGATTATCATCTCTAACTAATTAAACACAAAAAAAATACTCACTGGAAGCTTGCAAGACACGAAACTGGCTTGGTAACATAAAAGGAAGCATAAAACTTTGACCCCACTCTCAAGAATCTCAGAATCAAGTTTAGGAGACAGACGCTTAAGGAGTTCTAATATAAGACACACTATGATAAAGGCTGTAACAAAAATCTTTAAGCCAAGAAAATGAAAGTAACTGGCTCCCCACCGGAGTCTGAATGCAAACTGTCTCCTGCCTACGGCTTATTGAGCCTCTCCCTTCACTTCCAACTCACCATGTTTAAGAACGAATTCACCATCTTTCCTCAAAAATTGTTCTCCATTGTGATGACTATTTCTACTAGCAGTTTCACAGTTAGCCTGGTCACTCATGCTTGAAAGATGGGTATTCTTGGCATTTTCCTCAGATTCATGCTCCCTATCTAGCCATTCACCAAGTTCTGTTCATTTTTCTTTTGAAATGTCTCCTTTATCCTTCTGTTCTATGTTCATTACAACCTCCCTAGTCCAAAATTGGATCACTTTATACCAATATTCTGGCAATTTCCTAGCAGATGTCTTTGGATCCAGGCTTTCCCTCACCTAAATCATTCTGTGTACTTCAAAAAACCCAAAGAATTCTAAAATAGGGAGAAGCATTGCCGTCCAATGTAAAAACCTGTACAAATTAATTTGGAACTGTAGATCAATAGTTATCTACTAGCTGGATACTTATTGATGGAAACCCAATTCTCAAAAAAATGTCTTATTGAATTTATAGATTATTTTGATTGGTAGAAAAAGTATTCTTTATATTGATAAGTCTGGGGCGCCTGGGTGGCTCAGTGGGTTGAGCCGCTGCCTTCGGCTCAGGTCATGATCTCGGAGTCCTGGGATCGAGTCCCACATCGGGTTCTCTGCTCAGCAGAGAGCCTGCTTCCCCCTCTCTCTCTCTCTGCCTGCCTCTCCATCTACTTGTGATTTCTCTCTGTCAAATAAATAAATAAAATCTTATATTGATAAGTCTATAGATTTTTTGGTATGTTTCTCCCTTGAATTGTAGTTTTGCATATCTGAAATATGAATTCCATCAACCTTTAAGGAAAGCTATTTTGTCTCTTTAAGCCCTATCTTTAAAAAAAATGGGTAAATAAACACTGTTCCCATAATTGGGTCTCATATAAATTATAGGCCTCCCCATTTTGATTGTCTTCCTGTTGGTACTTTATAATTGTCAGCATTATTTAAAATGTAGTGTCTAGAAATGAAAAAGAGTACTTCGGACTTTATTTACATTAAATTTTCATTATTCTACTCACCCCTCAAATTCAAGAATCTTAAATACTCCCAGTTTTTATCGATCCAAAGCACAACTCCAGAGCCATACTTGGCAGTTCTAGTCCAACTTATTTCTCTTCAGTTTCTTAAAGCATCTTCTGCTTTAGCTGGACTGGGATATTCACATTCACATTCCCTTTCATTCTTATTCATCCACTTACACTTCCAAGACTTTCCTTATATTTATTCTTTTGTTTTACATTACTTAACTCCATTCTACCCATCTTAATTTTCTCTTGCCTCTAAAACTCAGTTCCAGACTGTGCAGTAAGAAACTCCGGACTATAGAGTAAGAAGTCTCAACTTTGTCCTTGGTACCTGGGAGGAAATCTTGAGGCTCTTGGAATATTCTATCTGAAAGGAGTATCTGTTTGCTGAGAGCTTTGGTCATCACCAAGTGTCTAATAATGTCATGTATGATGGGGCTTTGAGGCCACAACCACATCAGTTCTGACCTCTGGAGGAAGAGATGACTAACGGTAGCCTGACCTTGTGAGGGGCTGAGGATAAAAAAGAAGCCACACTGGCAGTACGTAATTAAACCCAGATAAAAACTCTGGATACCAAAGGCTCAAAGGAGCTTCCCTGGTTGGCAATACTCTGTGTGTATTACCCCATGTTGTGGCCAGGAGAAGGTCACACCATCCACGACTCCACATGGAGGAGACAGCCAGAAGCTGTGCATTTGAACTTCTGCTTGACTCTACCCTGTATGTCTCTTCCTTTGGCTGATTTTCTGTATTCTGTGTCTGTAATAAAGCACGAGTATAATAGCTTTCAGTGTGTTCTTGAGTCTTGTGAATTATCAAACCCAAGGATGATTGTGGGGGTGTCTGAATTCATAGCCAGCTGGTCTGAACTAAAAGTGGTCCTGGGGACTCATGAATGTATCTTATATCTGAAATGAGGGCAGTCTTGCAGGGACTGTTCCCTCAAACTATACCGCTGGTTAAACTCATTGCACAGAACCACTTCCCTCTTGAAGCATCTTCTAAGTTCTGTCTACCTCCCTGATGTCTTCATCTCCTAAATATCTACAGTATTTTTAGTGAGGATCACAGAATCCGTTGCTAACATACATCTTTGGAGGTAGGTTATTAAGCAGACATTATGACAATTACCAGCAAAGATTTGAATTTTCGTAACCAAGAAATTTAGTGATCTGGTAACTTCTGATGTCAGGAAAAAGGAAAAGAAGGAGAGAAAAGACTATGTATGTAATGTGAAAAGGGGGAAGAAAGAGAAGACAGTGATCCTGGAAAGAAGATAGTAAGCAGTTTCCTAAGGAATTGTTGCATTAAAGAAATAGTTCAACAGTTTTGTCAACATACACTGAGCACTTATTAGGCGTTGAAAATGTGTCGCCAGCTTTCCAGGAGGAATCCTTGATGAAGGCACCTGATAATTGTTACATTGTGTGAGTTTTGTTTTGTCATGTTTTGACAGAAAATTACCCCAGAGGCTTCAGGCTCTGGGAGTCAATCTCTGCCTTTCCCACATCTTATAATTTCAGCTGAGTAAGACTGTCTAATGCTCACTGCCTATGACTGGAAGTTTATCTCTTAATGATAACATTTATCTCTTAATGATAACTTTTTCCTATTTCTTCACCATATGTTAAGGGTCAGTTTAAGGGGCTCCTGCTCAGTTTAACAGAAAGGGATAAGGAAGGGATAAGTAATGTGAGATACTCCAAAATAGAAAGAAAGTCCATGAGCAACACATAAATGAAGGAATATGGAAACAGCATAAGAAACCAAAAGGAATAGAGGAATCAGAGGGCCAGAAATGGATTCCTGTTGGCACCCACAATTAGTTTGAGGGAAGATATCTAGGGAAACTTGGAAGTCCTGAAATCAGAAATGATGATGAACTGATTCTTGGTTTGAGTACAACAGTAGGGGGTAGAAGAGGGGATGAGAAGAATGAAGTACACATTGGTCAGAAGTTTGATATCCTTTCTTTATAATCCATGTTGCTTTCTTGGTTTTTATTTTTTACTTCTTTGAGAACTTGTGTAAGGGGCCCAGAATTCACATTTCTTTGGGCTGGGATTATGACAGACTACATTTTTTTTTATCCCAAGATAATGCTTTTCAGGAAGAAAAACATCTCAAATAGGCATCCTGGAGGGTCCTGAAGGACCTTAAATTGGGACAATTCTATACAAACAGAATGTTTGATTATCTGCTTGTTCTGTTCAAATAACACTACAGATCCTGGCTGAGCTAGGGAGATGTGCACTAGATCAATAACAAGGCAAGAATTCATTATTTACCTGCTAGAGTGCTATGATAACCTATCAACGGGATACATGTGTAAATCCCTACTTTATAGGCAGTCTCCACATTCTGCTAGACCCTTCCATAGACAGCTAAACCACCTGCAACTTTGCTAACATCCGTTCCCAATGCTGGAAAACTTATCAATCAAAATAATCCACTAGTTTTGATGTGCTTCATCTGGTTTCTGTTTGAAACATTAGCATTTATGAATTAAATAAGTAAAGAGTCATGTATGCAGTTCCCATAATTGCCATCTGATTCCGGTATACTAGAAAGAACTGGGAGAAGAGCTTATTAATATTGAAATTTCCAATAAGAAATGCATGTTTAATTGAAGTGGTATTAGCTAGTACTTTACATACTGGGCTGATAAGTGCTGATCAATTGACAAATGATGCTGTTACAAGTAAAGAGAAACGACTATTCTTCATGGAAAGAGATGCATTTATTAGCAAACAACATATATCTTCATGATTTTCTGTGTTCAAATAATTTTATGAAATAATACTAAGTGTGTATGTATATTATAAATATATTTAGAACTATCAGGAGTTACCCTGTGAACTGTTTGAAATATGTATCTCTTTTAAACAGAAACATTTACTCTTATTCCATAGTTTTAAAAAATTCCAAATGTGCTTTTCTGAAGAGAATTTGAAAACCTTTTTGAGACGGAGGGTTTTCACTCTCTTTTATGAGAGCAGATGAATAAATTACTTTCAGGGTAGCTGATTCCCCAGGGTAGAATTGGTTTGTTGCTTCTCTCAATTGTGGTGGCTTAAGATCTCTCTTTTTTTTTTCAATATATATTCTCTACTCCTTTAAAAAGCCGTATAGAGAGGATGAAGAACAAAATATCTGGTTGCAAGATATACAGATGTAAATACATGCCACAAAGGGAAAATGAATATCTGTATATCAAACATATATGTCACATGTCACATATTTATATACCAAACAAAGTATGTCAGGTAAAATAAAACGTAACACTAATGTTTCTTATCATTAGAACCTCTTTTTTCACTTGTTAATACCTGTTTTATTCAGGATAGCAAATTAAATTACGTGTCTTCTGTGTTTCAGTCAGGAGATCATGCTAAATGAGATAAGAAGTCATCCCATACCATTTGCCATTACAGAAACAAACATATGCTGATTAAAATTTATGAGCTAATAGCCCCCATGGTCCCTAGTATAGTAGTAAAAACTCAACATGAGTTTATTAATAATTATTGCAATGGATATTTTTTTCTGTAAGTCTAGGCATGGGCCTGTCTAATAAAATACACAAATGGAAAAACATGAACTACTTTAACAACTGAGAGGTTGTTAAAACAACTGAGAGGTAGTGGTCTTTCTTTGGAATAGTTAAGCAATTCTCCGTATGTGTTATGATGAAGTTTGTTGTGTTCAAAATCATAACGCTGTAAAATATGCCTTTATTTCTCTTAAAACACTTCCTTCTGGGTTGGGAAGTTTCCTGCAATGAGATAGTGTGATGGACTGGTTGACTTTCCAAGGTCTATTAATCTATGAAGTGAAAATTAATATCCTTTCATCAGATGAGGCTGGTGTCCAATTATCAGTAGAGCAGATGTTGTGCTTTTCTGCCGGGAATGAAGAAAAGCATCTCATGCATCTCATGCTTCAACATAAGCAGGACATCCTCACTGCCTTACTGTTACTCTGAAGGTAAATTACATGATTGTGCCGCAACCTTCTGCAGTACCTCCATATACCAGAAAGGAGAAGCACAGCTATGAAATGTCCAGGCTTGGCTCTCCTCAATAGTAAATTATGGGAATGGAACTCATACAGCTGCTATGGGTACCTGCTGTCTGCCAGATCCCCTTGCTTCTATTTCTTCTGCCCATTGGGTATAGCCAGTCATTTCCAAAAGCTAATTTGCAGTTGATTATGCAATCTGCCAAACCCAATCACTGTGCATACTCATGACCACTCATAAGATTATTTGCCTTAATCATAGGAGACCTCCAGGTCATTTCTCCACCATAGGGAATATATTCAGTGGAGATGGTTATGGGTTTGCCCACTACGCAGCTGCCTGCCAGGTCTCTTGGCTTTTATTATTTTCATCTCTTGGATGCAGCCAGTTCTATCCAAAGACAGTTCAAAGGCAAATCCATTCCCTATCAGTAAGAAACCCTCCGCTGACTACTGACTTCTGGGGCAGAGGGATAAATACAAAAACCTTGAGGATACTTCAGGATTAAGGCTTCTTTTCTGTTCTTCGTTTTCTTTAATAGTAATGTTAGTTTTTGGCAAGAGTTTATGCTCTTCCATGTAGCAAAATAGACTTTCTTTGGATATAAAACAAATAAACACACAAAGGTCTTCTAAATACCAGACCTCTTGTTGAGAATTTTTGAGATTGTGATAACTGTTTGAATTTTTAAGATTGTATTTATTTGTCAGAGAGACAGAGAGAGAGCACAAGCAGGGGGAGGGACAGAAGGAGAAGCAGGCTCCCTGTCAAGCAAGGAGCCCTCTAGGGTCTCCATCCCAGGTCCCTGAGATCATGAACTGAGCTGAAGGCAGACACTTAAGGGACCAAGCCACACAGGCGTCCCTCCTATCTGAATATTTTACATTCAAAAATTTCTTTTTAGAAGTGGACTATATCATCATATTTCAACACATACCCAGGGACTGTGTCTTACAGAGCCTGGCATATAAAACCACCTAAAGCAGAGAAGGCAAAGATGCACTATGTATACTGCTATTCTCTTTCATCTCTATCTATTATCTATCTATCACATATCTATATATCTATCTATCTGTCTAACTATCTTTCCTCTATCTATCATGCCTGGTATGTGTTGGGCACTATTATAGGCAGTCAGGATGCAACAGAAAGTAAAGAAGACAATCTTCCCCCCACCTCATGGTGTTTATAGAGAGACATATCAGTATTCTTATCACAGAGTCATTTCGTTCTGAGCCCTGACACAGCCATGGCATCCTTCTCATCCTTGCTCCCAAGAGTCACCACCCACTTATAAGGTAGGCATCCTAATTGGTCATCCCTGATTTAGTAAAGCCTATCAGTGATAGAGAAATAGCTTAGCCACAAGAAAAAAAAAAAAAAGTGCACGCCACATTATATTGAAACACTTGGATCAAAAACTTTAAGCCATAATAAGTGCCAGATCAATGTATGGGCCATTAACTATTTAACCTACACTTCTCAACGCTGAGTCTTATTGGACTGCCAAATAATGTGATTTTTTCCTCCAAGTTTTTATATAAATTCCAGTTAGTTAACATACAGTGTAATAATAGTTTCAGGTTAGAATTTAGTGATCCATCACTTACATACAACATCCGGTGCTCATCACAAGTGCCCTCCTTAATCTCCATCATCTATTTCACTCATAACCCCTCCCTTACCCCTTCCAGTAACCATCAGTTTGTTCTCTATAGTTAAGAGTCTGTTTCTTGGGTAGTCTCTCTTTTTATTCCCCCTGTGTTCATTTGTTTTCTTTCTTAAATTCCATGTATGAGTGAAATCATATGGTATTTGTCTTTTTCTGACTTACTCTACTTAGCATAATAATCTCTCTGCTTCATGAATTAAACGTTAATTTTAGAAATGCATCTTAAAAGTTTTATTTGTTAACAGATTTTTAACAGAGGGATTTTTATGAACTCCAAAATGGAACATAATACCAAAAAAATCCGTAGTATAATTTCTTCATGGTTCTCCTTTTGTGTATACATGCATATTTTAAGAACATGAAATGTGGTTAAATTTTGTTTAACTCATCACTTTCTATAATATGGCTAAAACTCTGTTAAATGTTTCATTGTCAAAGACATCTTGATCTAAGCAAGCTTTAGCTCCAGCTATCAGGCTGAGGTCAGACTGAGAATGAATAAAGGCTACATTGCTGATTTATAGGATTAATCTAAATTAATGACAGGAAATGAAAATAATCACTTTTTCCATTTTATCCTCATCTTAACTCTACTAGTTTTATTTTTTTAAATCAGGTTTTTGAAGTGAAAACTGAGTTTTGACCAATGTAATGTCTTACTTTTGGAATGGGCCAATTTCTTCACGTCTGTTACATAAAGTGGTCTCATTTTCTTTGATTAGGTAAATGTTTTTGAACTTCCAATGACCAGATGAATTGCCACCTCCTCCTCAAAGCTCTCCCTTATCTGCAGTAGACTCTTCTCTAAGATCTATCAACATTTAATGTTTATAATAGTAATAGTATATTTAAATATGCTGGTTTAAAACAACAGCATACTGTAACTGCTATGTGGTACTTAAAATTGTTACAGATTTTGTCTCACTCCATAGTAGGCCTGGCATTAGTGGGCAAATGATACCAAAGAGTGAATATCAGCTTTTCCATGTATTTGTAATTGGCCCCCATGCTTATTATTTATCTCTTTTCTCTATACACAGACACCATGGTATGTGCACACACATTCTTTTCTATTTGAAACCTCATAAGAGATTGTGATCCAACATAGATGGGACTTTTCAATCACTTGGTATGTATACATAATTGATTTCTATCTTTAAAGGAATGATGGCATATTATCTTTAAAATTATAGCATTTGTGGGGCATCTGGGTGGCTTAGTCAGTTAAGCGTCTGATTCTTGGTTTTGGCTCAGGTCATGATCTCAAGGTCATGGGATGGAGCACCGCATGGAGCTCTGTGCTTGGCATGGACTCTGCTTGAGATTCATTCCCCCTCTGTCTCCCTCTGCTCCTCCCCCTGCTCACATGTGCACACTCTCTCTCTAAAATAAGGAAATAAATAAAATCTTAAAAAAAAAACAAAAAATAAAAATAAAATTATATCATTCATAGCATATTCATGGTGATTCATTGAATAAAATAAATTTTAACTTTACCACAAAGTAAATATTTTCAGCATGATTTTCACTGTCATTTGAGGTATAAAGGAACCTGCAGTCTGGAAGGTTGCTGAGAGTCTCAACCATCAGTTTTCCACATTATGAAATAGATTTGCCCTGAATTGAGAAATATTAATTCTAAGTTTTATCACCTGACACTGCTTCTAAGAGCTGTACCTATGGCTAGAAAATTCTTTCAGCCTGACAAACCTTAGTTTATCTATCTATAAAATGAACAGTGATCTCCATGGGCCCTTTACAACAACAACAATAACAGCCACCACCACCACCTGATGATTCTGTGTTGACCAAAAATGTCCACTCCCTGGTAACATGTCAAAGAAAGCCAAAATGTACAACATGATAGTGAAAAAACAAAGTGGACAACAATATAAACAGGAAGAAATGGCATGAGAAGAAATATAAGGACTATTTATCTACCTGCCTTCACTAGAGTCTATCATAGTGTAAGTCACACAAAAAAACCTTTATTAAAATAAAACATTAATTATTTATGTGTTCAGGAGGTAAACATTGATCAGCATTGTTCTATGTGTACAGATTTCTATTGACTTCTTTGTTACACTTTCAGAAGGCAAAATACACTGAAATAGTCAACAATGAATTAAAAGTGATTCTATTTAACCTTCAGGTTTATTGTAAATTTGAATATATAATTATGATTATTTGGCTGGAAGCCAAATCTTTTGGAAAAGAAAGATACACTTAGGCCTGAAGGTTGTAACATTGAGTGTACATATAATTCTCTCAGGCTGTGAAATGTCTCTAAAGGCATGATTTCGTCAGTAAAACTCCTGTGGCCTGAAACAATGTTAAAATGCTCACCAAGTCCAAGGCTGACTTCTGAAATTGGCTTGATGACTTTGCAGATCCAGGCTACAAAGAGCTGTTGGACTGTGACTTGAGAAGGAGCAAAATGAAGACAGAGCATTTTGACTGCTTTTCAGGCACCTTATCCACAACTGACAGCATGTTCAGCAAAATACGCTCTGCAAAGCTGAGTGTTGGTTAATAAAAAAAGGAGGAGTGGTGTTTCATGCTTACCTAAATTTAAGAAATCCTGAATTAAACAGTTTGCCAGGTTTCTTTATTACAGGGTTTTTCAGAATCTCTAGTGTGTTTAATGTATAACTTGAATCTTCAAGACAGTGATATGGTATGGAGAGTCATCAAACCTATTTGGCCAACAGAACTATTTTGTCTCAAAATATGCCACATGATTAGCCTTTGTGGTCAAGTAGAGCAATTTCCTTTTGTCTCCAAAAGCCTTTGTTTCACTGTTACATATCACATTACATTTACTTGTTTATCAGAGGCTCAACCAAACAAAATGGAAAGAGTTTAGCTCCCAGGAGCCCAGAGACTTCCACAGAAGTTCTGTGGAGTTGAAGCATTATTTTTACTTATTGATTCCATGTAGATCAATGCCAGGATATTGTAAAATAAATCATCCGATAAGAATTCTTTTCTAGTTGTGTTAAGATAAGCTAAATCAAAGAGAGATATATTCTTTCATTATTATTCTTAGGGTCACAAAATATCAGCATTTGTATTTGCACTGAGATGATCAGTCAAAGATACACAGAACCAATATTAAATACAACTGATGTGAATAACCTTGTAGTGTGAACATATAATAAGGCCTATCTTTCTTATTTTATAACTAAACTCAAATTGGCCAAATTCTATGTCAGGATTTAGAAAAAGCAAAATGAAATAAAACAAAAACAATAATCTCAAGAACACATCCAATGGAGCATTCATATTATAATATCTACAGTACAATTATACTCTGCAAACACAGGTAGATTCATGGGAAATGTGTTAAAAGTGGGAATAACTGGAATTCTAGATATAAGTAAGTGATGAAGTATGATGCATGAGGAACTTCATAATTGCTTGCTTAAAGTTCCACTATTGTTTATTCTCAAACAAAACCCAGTATTTTCCTTTCCAAATAGAAATATTTTGTGTGTTATAGAATCATGTGTTATATTTTAAAAATAACTGTCAATAACATTAAATAAAATCTTTTATGAGATAAAACTTTTTTTCTGTTGGGAATATTAATTGTAAAAACACTTCTCACCACTCCCACCCTGTACACAGTATAAAGTGTATTGAGAGAAATGTAGTTAGCAGAGCTGAAAGTGAAAACATAATTTGTGATGACTGGACTGTATTTAAGGAAAAATAATCGTACTCTTTAATGCTGCATTTTCCGAAGTTTTAAATGTTGTGGTATTTAGTTTGATTGCAGTCAATACAAGAACTAAACACCAGTGACACAAAATTTGTGTAGCATCTGTTCACAGAAAAACTGTCCATGGTATCACTAATTAAAGTAGTACTTGGAAGAAAAAAAATATTAAGAAAATTTTTGAAATTGTATTGATGAAAATGCCCTAAGAATAATATGCACTAGAAACTCAGATTATCAAGAAGCTAATAGCTTTGTTATTAACATATAATAGTTTTTCTATATAAAACATGGACAAGAAACACAATATATGTAATACACTAGTAAGTCTGACAGAGTAAATAATTTCTCCTATAGAAGAGTGACAGATCTACATACAATTTAGAAAGACTGGATTCAGATCAATCTTGTAGAAATCAGTTTTATTAGCTCGTAAGTAGACTTCATACACTAATTCAAAAAGTTAAGGCATTTGTGTTAACTAGGCAAGGCATATTCAGTGTGCTAGTATACTAAAATATTTTCCTACCTACTTTCTGTCTGACTAATACAGAAATCTGCCCCCACCTTCACCTCTTCCAAAAAATAAGCTATGAGAAAAAGCATACAAAGTGATTATTATCTTGGCAAATCTGCCAATATTAGGTCCTGGCTCTCACTCTTGTGAGACCAGGAACTTATTTTTCCTATGCTTTTAGCTGATAAGATCAGGAGACGAATTCTTGCTGAATAAATTCGGAAGAAGCTAAGGAAAATACACCAGTGCCTAAACATATAATAAAAACTCCGGTTGATCAGCATCTTTCTCCAGATATTGAGCCAAAATCAATACCCTATCTACCTTTATTAAACACAAGGGAGTTTATATATATATTTCTAAAATATCTCAAAGTCCTAATAGGTATCTGTTTTTACCTTCCTAATGAACAGAAGAAACTGAGTCTCAGGAAAGTGAAGCAACCTGTTTAAGATCACACAGCTGGAAAAATACCACTTCAGATTCAAACGGAGGTCTTGGGCAGCTTATTCTGATAGAGTTTTCAAACTGAGATCTGCCTGGATTCCTTTTATTTTTTTATTTATTTATTTTTAAAGATTTTATTTATTTATTTGGCAGAGAGAGATCACAAGTAGGCAGAGAGGCAGGCAGAGAGAGAGAGGAGGAAGCAGGCTCCCTGCTGAGCAGAGAGCCCGATGTGGGACTCGATCCTAGGACCCTGAGATCATGACCTGAGCCGAAGGCAGCGGCTTAACCCACTGAGCCACCCAGGCGCCCTGCCTGGATTCCTTTTAAAGAGATTTTATGATCCAGTGAACTTGAGACTATGTGCATGGATCACGGATTTAAAACAAAACAAACAAACAAACAAACAAACAAAAAACTTGTTCCTCATTCACTGCATAAGGAAATTTTTTAAAAAAGATCTATCTATCTATATATACACATATACACATATTTGGTAAAAGTGATTCTTTAAAAATTATCATAAAAAATGAGAAGATAACATTTCAAAATTCTCATAGAATTTATGGGCTTTTAAGAGGATGGGTGAGATTCTCAGCTAAGAAATTGGCTTAATTTTTAAGTTCACAGGATTTGGAGTCAGATAGAGCCTGACAGCAATCATTCACTCATTAGCTCTCTTGGATTCAGTTTCTTCTGTAAGTTGGAATAAAAATAACCACTCTGAGAATTAGCATGAAAATTAACTGAGATAATATATTTAAAATTATTGAATACAGTGTTCACTACAGAGTAATTGCTCAATAAATGGTAATGACTGTGATCTTTATTTTCATTCCAATGTTGTCCACCGAGACGTACTGACTTTCTTCCTGGGTATCATCCCTAGCTCATTAAGCCTGGAATCAGGTTCATCCCAAGCATTCCTGGCTGTCTACTAGGCAGATCCAATTTGCATTTGTCTGCCAAGAGAAATCTCTCTTGGTCAGGGTTTAAAGGGACAATAAGTAGTTTGATGACTCCCTTGGCGGGCTACCAATTCATACCCTACATTCTTTAATTAGAGATGTCAAGATCTGTAAGCCATTCATAAGGAAGTAAAAAACCTAGAACACTGTTTGGTTTGTTTGTTTATTCAAGGTAATGTTGAAGCCTTAGCTCTTTATTTTGGAAGGCAGATCTATTTCCGAATTCATGAAGTAGCCCTTCATTTTGGCTCCTGTGTACTACCTACTATGAGAGATAACTTGTGTGAAAAATGTAGTCAGCTACTCCATAGGTGCTCTTTAGTGTCACCGGCATGTGTGGGACACGGAAAGGCAACAAGTGAGAGTGGATGGAGAAAATGTGAAGGTGACTGGTTTCGTATTCATATCTGCTTAGGAAGGTACAAGGTAACCTGCTTTAACTTGCCACCAAGAGCTTTATGTCACTCCATCCCAATGCAGCAGGCTTTGAAGGGTTCATCCACCTATGGTTAGATAAGCCCATTGGAAATTTTTGCATTTTCACCAGACCCATTTTTTGGAACTTGTCAAAGTGAAGGACAAGTTAGTTGTGACTTGTCACTCTTGGGAATTTTAGTTAGTAGCCTGATAATATAGGAAATGGTAGAGTTGGTTTCTTTCATTGAGCTTGGTTCCACGGTTTCTGACCTGGGGCAGAGATTTATGTTTGAGTTGAATCTTCCTCATTCTAAATTCCTGGATTCAATGCAGATATTCACGAAGTGCTATGTACCCATCTGACTGGGAAACAGTCAATTTAACTAAGCTCATAAGGAACACCAAAGCAATTTCACAGCCGATTTAGACCCGTAGACCTTTTATATCCTTTTTATAGGAAAGTCATAGAATTTAAGAGTTGGAAGCAAACTTTAAGATTATCTACTCCAGCCACTCCATTTTATAGAATCTCTATTCGGGGTAATGAGAGAGTTCATTGAGGACAGGGGCCACGTCTTACTCATCAATATTCTTGAATGAGTTAAGACATGTCTAAACCTCTAAACTAATCATTGACTTGATTTTCAGGCTTTTTTGGATAATTAACGGTGGCCTCCTAATCACTGTACTATGTTGTTTAAATAGATTATCCTATATCACTCAGTCCCCAACAAATGAAATATTAAATGCAAATAGATGGTATAACACAGTGTTCTTCAATAACGAGGCAACAGGATTGAATTTTTCATATTTCAATGGTCAGAAGCACAAACAATTTCAGTTTGTCACTATTGAGTCTTTAGAAGCAATCTTTGCTCAAAGGGTTAGAGCAAATTACACTTTGGTGAATATTACTGTGGGAGGGAAAAAGATGTAAAATCCCAACACAAATCAGAACAGATCCTTCTTGGCTTACAATGGGTTTATGTACTGAATAACACAAGTTGAAAATATCATAAGTCAAAAATCTGTTTAATGCACTCAATCTATTGAACATCATAGCTTAGCCTAGCCTACCTTAAATATGCTCAGAACGCTTATTATTAGCCTACAGTTGGGTAAAATCATCTAACATGAAGCCTATTTTATAATAAAGTATTGAGTATCTATCTGATGCAAATTATTGAATATTGTACTAAAGGAAAAAAGCTGAATAACTGTATCAGTTGTTTACCTTCATGATCACATGGCTGACTGGGAGCTGGGGTTCACTGCTGCTGGCCAGCACCACAAAAGAGTATGGGACTGCATAGTGCTAGCCCGGGAAAAGATCAAAATTCAAAATTCAAAGTACAGTTTCTATTGAACGCAGGCTGTTTTCACATCATCCTGGAGCTGAAAAATTGTTAAATTGAACCATCTTAAATCAAAGACCCTCTGTATGTGAGAAGGACACTGAAGACTTCAGCAGAGAATATGGCACAGAGGGGCTGCCTAGGGACTGCATTCTTTTGGCTGTGAAAAGTACATATCTGTTGGCACGGAGAAGGGGATTTGTTTATATTCTGAATCATCTGTCAATACATTATAATACAAAATGTCTATTCATAATTTGCTCTGCACTGTCAAGTTCAAAAGATAAACTGAATAATTCCCTGTGAGCCTTTAAATAGCACAAAGGGAAAACAGTGTAAGATGTTTATCAAAATGCTTTGCTCCTTATGGATACACATACCACCAGTTCTAGATAAATCCAATAAGCAGAATTTCTAACATATGACGTGATAAAAGAGGTAGAACACATTCCTGTCTCCACTATTCTATTCTAGGATTATCCCTATGATATATTTAGCACAGTGTATTGCACATAATAGATACTTGATAAAGGATGTTGAGTGGGTGCCTGCATTAATGTATGGATAACTACATGAGTTATGAACTATGTCAGTTATAACTACATGATTATATGTAGTTATATAAAACTATATATATAGTTATATATGATTATATTTAACTATACATATATAGTTATATACATAACTATATATATAGTTATAACTACATGAACTTAAGAAATTTCAAGAGAAATAATGTTACCCTGGAGAGCAGACAGGTCTGATTTGTCCTCACTAAGTAGATGATCTGTAGTTAAGACTGCTAACTCGTATCTGGGTATAATCTCACTTTGAAATTGAGAGAAATCCTGAAATCAAAGGACTCTGGTAGCTCCAGCTGAGTAGAATGGTAAAGGAGAAGGTATAGCCAGAAAAAGTTCCCCCCAAAAGTGCTATAAATGAAATATGAGGATTGGTAAGATGTACCATCATTTCTACTTGGCAACAGAAATCACTTCTGATAGGATCGACTTATTGAGGATATGGTTCCAGTCAAGCTGCCATTATTAACTCTAAAACATGTATACAATATGCCTCTGTCCCTTTCTCTCCCTCTCTATCCATCTCTTTCTCTTGCACCTGTCTCTCACCGCCCTCTCCCAACCATAGAACTTTTCTAAAATCAAACCTAACGGTAAGGACACAGGCTCACATGTTCACTTGTGTGGTTGCCTAACAATTGTAATGCCCTGCTGAATTGATTGGCTCTACTTTTACACAATAAAAAGCAAAAAGTTAGAATGGCCAAAATCAATAAGACAGTAAACAACAAGTGTTGGAGAGGATGTGGAGAAAGGGGAACACCTCTTACACTGAATGCAAGTTGGCACAGCCACTTTGGAAAACAGTGTGGAGATTCCTTAAGAAATTAAAAATAGAGCTACCCTATGACCCTGCAATTGGACTGCTAGATATTTACCCCCAAAGATACAGATGTAGTGAAAAGAGGGGCCACCTGTAGCCCAATGTTCATAGCAGCAACAGCCAGAATCGTCAAACAGAATTGTCAAACTGTCAAGAGCCAAGATGCCCTTCAACAGACGAATAAATAAAGAAGACATGGTACATATATACAATGGAATATCATGCCTCCATCAGAAAGGATGAATCCCCAACCTTTGTATCAACATGGACGGGACTGGAGGAGATTATGCTGAGTGAAGTAAGTCAAGCAGAGAGAGTCAATTATCATATGGTTTCACTTACTTGTGGAGCATGAGGAACAACATGGAGGACATTAGAAGAAAGGAGAAGTGAGTTGGGAGAGATCAGAGGGGGAGACAAACCATGAGAGACTGTGGACTCTGAAAAATAAACTGAGGGTTTCAGAGGGGAGGGGCATGTGGGGGGTTGGTTGAGCCTGGTGGTGGTATTAAGGAGGGCATATACCACAGGGAGTACTGGGTGTGGTGCATAAACAATGAATCTTGGAACACTGAAAAAAAATAAAATAAAATTTAAAAAAAGCAATAAGTAAATGCTGTGGGCAGTTCATGAAGCAGGAAGATCTTAAGTGCCTGGCTGCATAATTAGAGGCAGAAAGTCCATATGCACATAAACCAATAAATGGATGGCTAAAAACTACTAACATCATCTCTTTTCAAAACCTCTAAGACACAAGATGTGACATTAATGACATTAATAGAAGGCACTTTGTTTTTGTGTGTTTAGGTGAGCAAAAGAGTGTTGGTTCACTTCAAGAAGATGACTAGTTGGCATCCTATTAGAACAAAAATGCCCAAACAGAGGCCTCTCAGTCTATGATGGCTCAGATCTGTGATCACTATGAAGAAGTCAATCAGCGGAAGAGCATGGGTTGTTAGACTGCTGTGACAACAGCATGAGAATAGAAATAAAACCCCTAACATAATGTAGGAAAACACACAAAAAAAATTGCTGGTGTTGTGTCTCCTTTGGGTAAATTGTTTGACCTCTCTGAACTTCACATTCCTTACCTATAAAATGTTGAGACAAAGAATTCATATAAGACTATTTTGAGAGGGAGGTGTTTGTTGAAAATACTGTAACTCACTTTGAAATAGGAGTTATAAAATTGCCATTTTTGAACAAAGTACAAAATAGCCTTGTCTGTTTGCATTTGTGAAGTCTCCATTTAGACTGCTTAAGATAAACAATGGGAGAAAGATGCAAAGTTGGCAAATACATCTGACTGGATGATCAGCAGAGGAACTAAGATTTGGATCTCTGGATTTATGGATTTAGATGGCAATAGAAAGGCTCCTCTGCCCAATAATATCCTCTCAAAGTGCATGGTCAACTGTGAAATTTCCACTGTTAGAAATAAATTGTTTAGGGTTAAACAGGTAGTTCCTTTTTTTTCTTTTTTAAAAGATTTTATTTATTTATTTGACAGAGATCACAAGAAGGAAGAGAGGCAGGCGGGGGTGGGGGTGGGGGGGAGCAGGCTCCCTGCTGAGCAGAGATTTTTTTTTTTTTTTCCCCAGGACCCTGGGATCATGACCTGAGCTGAAGGCAGAGGCTTTAACCCACTGAGCCACCCATGCGCCCCCAGGCAGTTCCTTTTAAAACACAAATACTCCTAGGAAGATGTACACTTGAGGTTATTTGTCATTAAGACTATCACACAAGCATGCATCTGTTAAACAACTGATCCATTGATAAAAACTGGCTGAAATTCATTCATTTCCAACTGTAAGCATTTCTGGTACAGTGAGGGTCTCTGGGCTGAGAGGAATGACTGAGGATACAGGTGTTCTACAGGAGACAAGAAGCACTAAAGTGAAAATTGTATTCTCCAAAGGTGGTCAAGAAAAGCAAACATCAGGGGCTTACTTTCCCAGCAGTTTTACACTATTCTCCTAAATGCAAAATTTCCATTAAAACACCTTTTTTCCCTTTCAAGTGTCTTTTCAGTATTTCAAAGTTAAAGCCAACTTAAAATATATGCATTCCTACTTGGAATAACTACAGATAAGCATTTGGTTGTTGACTTTTATAGAATCATATGTCCAAGAACAAAGGAACTGTTTCCTACATGTATTATTGAAAGAGTAATCACTTACTACACCAGAAGTCATTAACTTCAATTGTTTCAAGATTTACTAGCATTTCTGATTCTTTCCTGTATGGATTCCTTCTCTAATTGACCATTGGGCAGTTGGGATTTATTTCCTACATTAAGATATTTTAGTCTTGTGTGTGTGTGTGTGCACGCCCGCGCGCATGTGCGTGTGTGTGTGTGTGTGTGTGTGTGTGTATGCATGCGTGTGGGTATAGTATCACCTGATTTTTTTTATAAAATATTGTAATATTGTTGGTAATAATGTGGCCTAACAAATAGGACTTATTTAAGGTTATTTTTACTTCTTATAGATTAAATAGGTGATTATTTTAAGGGCCTATTTAGCCAGAGCGGCTCCATCTCAGTTGAACAGCCATTTTGTTGTTTATGCAGTAAAACTTAAACTGACCCTGCCTGGCCCTCCCCCGGAACTTACTTAAAAGCAAGTCCAGGAAACCAGTAAAATGTGGTCGACCAGTCCCTGATAACAGAGCCCAAATACAGGGGTGGGTCCGGTCAGGTGGAGATAACAGCCGAATGCAGGGATGAGTCGGGTCAGGTGGAGACATCCAATCAGTAGAGCTTGCATACTATCTCCCTAGTTACCAAGGAGTGTGGGCCCCACCTTTTGGGTGCCAATTCTCCCCAAAGTGGTAGGCTAGTTCAAACATCTACTATGGGGTGAATTATAATTCAATTGGCCACCCGTGTGTGAACCTAGCATGACTGTGCTGCTTTCTCTGTGTGTTGCAATCTCACTGGCCACCTGTGTGGGGCCAGGCTCAACCACATGCTCTATAAAAGTTAGTCTGGGAGGCTGGGAGTCACCCTCTCTGTAAGAGGCCGCCCCGAATGGTCGGTTGGATTCTCGATGCTTGGCGTGAAATAAAGCTTTGCTTGACCTTCGCTTTCTATCAGTCTCGTTCCTTTGACCACGGACCTAACAATTATAAACATTTAATGTAGAATTCAATGCTCAAGTAGTCAGTATTCTAAAAAATTCATGACCTGAATATTGGAAAATCCAAGGAGGTTTAGTAGATATTGAGGTAAAATATTAGATGTAGAGAAAAGAAATTATTTCATCATCTGATGTGATAGGCAGAATAATGACCTCCCAATGGTACCCACATCCCAATTCCTAGGACCAATAAATTTATTACATTACATGGCAAAGAGGAATTAAGGTAGCAGATAGAATTATGGTTGCGAACCAAGTAACTATAAAATAGAGATCATCCTAGATTATTTGGGTGGATCCAGTGTAATTCCAGGGCACTTAAATGTGAAAGAGGGAAGCAAAAGTCAACAATGTGATCTGGAAAAGACTTGAATGGCCACTGCTGGCTTTGAAGTTGGCAGAAGACTGTAAATAAGGAATGTGGACAACCTCTAGAATCTGGAAAAGGCAAGAAAACAGACTTTCCCTGAGAGCCTCCCAAAAAAGAACGCAGTCCTGCTGACACCTTGATGTAAACCGGGGAGATTGATTTTAGACTTCTGACCTCCAGAACTATAATATAATAAATCCGTGTTGTTTTAAACCACTGCATTTGTGGCAACTGTAAGAAACTAATATGACGAGGAAATCATTCGTTCTTCTATCTATCCATTCACTCATTCAATAAATGTTGCCTGGTTGCTAAATGCAGGACACTATCACATTCATCTAGTCAGTGTTCAGCTAATAGAGCTGCCTTTTATTTTTTTTCTTCCTACTGGTAAACCAGGAATGACAATTGGAGTAGTAAAGTATCCCATTTTGTGACAATTTGGGGAGGAAATTTTACTTTCCATCGGACTTTGATTCTCTCCCTTTTTGAATATATAAATGATGATAACTCCATCCCTATGTGCATTTAAGCTCCATGTTGGGCTTGGAAAAATTCATGTTTATTTCTTTTAAAATATAAATATATGCATTTCACTTCTAATTTTTCAAGCTGCTGAAAAACTCGTCAATTCATTCATTCATTTATGCATTCATGCAATAAGTTTGGATATTTCAGTCACTCTTTAAGACACTATAGATTTTTTTTTAGAAGACTCAAAGAGAAGGAAAGAAAACTTGCCTCCTTCTATAACAGACCTTGCCAACTAGAGATGTGACAGACACAAACCTCTAAATATAAATAAAGGTATTAAGTGAGTGCTTTGATGATTGTGACATAATTCCATGATTTCATATGTGTGTGTGTGTGTGTGTGTGTGTGTGTATATAATGTGCTAGTTTGTACCTAGTAAATACCTATTAGAAACTCACATTCATAAGTCTGTTATTTTATGTATGTAGAGAGGTGGTAATCATTAATAATCTTTGTACTTCTGCTTTTTATTAATCATTTGATTTAACATACTAAAGGCTTGTTATTAGTATGTGTGGTGTTTGACTTTGAGGCATTGATCTATATCTTTGGTGGTGCTTTACTCTGAGCCCAGAGTAAACCAAAAACCGAGAGCCTAAAATGACATTTTGAGACAAAGCTGAAAATTCGTTAAGAAAGAACGGACTGAACAAGCAGAGGATCGAGCACCTCACTTTCTTCATCTCTGTAAAAAGGGCATATTCTAAAATGCATCATAGATTTTCTGCTATATTTTATCTGGAAATTAATCAACTAATTATGGATAATTATAATTAATATCTGAATTCATTACATTCAGGCATATTAATTAGAATTTGAAATATATTCTGAGCTGTCTTAAACTCCTTACACTCTAACTATCAGAGAATAATGGAAGCCTGATTGTTTCGAATTAGGAAAAAAAAACCCCACAAACCTTAAAATACATTTTGAAATATAATACCATAAGTTTAATACTTATTTTGTTGGAACCCATCACAAGCTTGCAGAGAGATTTTTGTACTCAGGTAGCCCTTTTCTTTTCTTTTTTTTTTTTAAGATTTTATTTACTTGACAGAGAGAGTACAAACAGGGCAACAGCAGAGGCTCGATTCCAGGACCCTGGGATCATGACCTGAGCTGAAGCAAGACACTTAACCCACTGAGCCACCCAGGTGCCCTTCAGGTAGCTATTTTCTTAAGAGATGGCAACAAACTTGTGGCTGGGGATTAGGATTTCATAGACCTCATCTGATGCCTCCTCACCTTCCTTCTTACTTTTCTACTCTTACAGAATTTTGTGTGCACAATACACAGTAATATTATTCCCTTGCTTACAGTAAAACAAAACACTGAATCCTTTCCCAAACCATTTGGCAAGACATTTGGTTCATTTCCCCTATCTTGGTTGGTGTCCCAACATTTGCAGAAGGATGTGGGAGTTATACTTGTTTCAAACATCTCCTTGTCCTTCAAATCTAATCAGTGACCAAGCCATGATAAATTTTCCTTCCAAATAATTTTTGAACAGATCCTGTTCTCTCCTTTCTACTACCACTGTCCTATATTAGACTCTCATCATCTCTTCTCAGATATTATGTAAGAACATTTTCTGGTGCCAGCATTGCTCAAACCAATTAATTCTCCACCTTGAACCTCAAACCAATTAATTCTCCACCTTGAACCTCAGAATTACATAGAAAGCCTAATGATCAGCCTATGTCTTGGGTTAAATAGAACCAACTTCCAAATAATATACACAACATCCTTCATGATCTTGCCCTGTTCATCCATAGCTCCACTGAACTCCGTTCAACTTACACTTTACAGATTATTTGGAATCTCAGACACACTGTGCTATTTTATGTCTTTGTTTACTTTGACGATGCTGAACTCCCTGTCTTGAATGACCCTCTTTATCTCTGTGTTTAAACTACTCAGAAATCACCTCCAGAAAGCCTTTTCTGACATCCCTTAGGCAGAGTCAGAGATCCCAGAATGTATTATACATATCTATCTTATAGTACATATTACTTTATAATATTTTCTTCTGTTTCCATGTCTCTCTCCTCCACTGGAATGTGAGATTCTTAAAAGACAAACAGTGGGCCAATCACTTTGGATCTCCACTAGAAAATGCAGTGTCTGACACATTTAGGTGCTCATTAAGCGGTTCTTGGGAACTGACAGAAACTTCGCAAGCTGTCTTACCTTCTCAGCTTCTGCCTGTTTCCTTACTCTTCTGATGCTGCAGTTTTATGGACCACATGTTTGTTATCCATTCATACATCTATCCATTCAACCATTCATTCAATTATCCATCCAACCGTCCATCCATCCATCCATCCATCCATCCAACCATCTATGTGTAATTAGGTATATTTCTTTGATGCAGGCATTGAGATTTTCTAATTTTCTATTTAGTAAACAAGTGGATTTTTTTTCTTTCTATCATGTAACTTCTTCATTTTTCATTATTTTCACCCCTCTGTATTCATAAATGAGTTTTACAGAAGCACACTACTTTTACTTATAAGATTCTTCTTATGTTCTAATCCTGTGGATTATATATGGGTTTCTAAGCCACTCATTCATTCATTCATTCTTTGTTGAGAAAAGATAACCCCTTGAAAAGTGGACATTTTTGTTTTTTAGCATAAAAATTGATAATGCAATTAAAAAAACCGATTTAATGCCCTTTCTCAATTGCCATAAAAATGCTAGTGTAAAAAGTATTTTTAGGAACTGTTAATATCTATAAACTGATGCAAGAGAGCAAGTTTTAGTTCAATTGGTAGTAAATTTGTGTTTTTCATTTTATCTCCCTTTTACATGAGTTTAAAAAATGCTGGATGTTAGATACGACCTAATATAAACCAAAAGCTGGGGTATAATTAGTTGTCAGGAAACTTCCTAACTCTTGTGTTTAATGTTCGGTTCAAATCCTTTGTTAAGTGGTTTGGCATTTTTGTTGAAATCATGTGGCAGACAGAGGACCTGCTAAGTACCAGCACAGTAGTAGATAGTAGCGATACAGAAATCAAATCAGATTTTTCTCATTTTCTATACTTTCTATCCCTTTGACTTTTTAAGCATTTCCTTTGCTTATGATGGTAGCACATTCCTTCCCAACTATGTTTAATCTATGATCCTGTCCATATATATGAAGATTTCCTCTAGGCAGAATTGTCTGCTTTTTCTCTAGACAGAAATTATAGAATATATTATCTTGAATAATGGTTAGTTACACATATGCCTGTCTTCTTAATAGATTATAAACCCCTTTAAAATAATAAACCTGTCCTCTCAGTATTTGGTGTCTGATACAGTTGTTACTCAATAAATGTTTGCTAAATGATGAACAATATCCTTCAAACAGAAAATGGGGCTTCTTCGGGTAAGCTGAATGAATACAATTTCCTTAGTAAGAAAACCCAGGAAACCCGAGAAGTGAAAAATTATTTGCAAAGTACATGAATCAGGAACTATTCAGTTTAAAGCGGGATTTCTTTATATAATGTGGTATCTTCTTGTGAAGAGAAACTGATTCATTTATAAACATTATATTTCTTTCAAAAATGATTTCTATCCTTTAAATGAGGCACATATATTTGATGATCAAGTATTGGCCATTTTAATTTTGGTTTTGCCATATACTCGCTGAGTCACCTGAGTGAAATACTTGTTTTGTCTCTTTACTTGACTATAATATGGAACTAGTTTTGTTGCATGGACTTAAGTATGTTCTTAAAACACCAATAGATACAATGTGTTTAACAATAGCCATTTTAAAGTAGTGGTTTTCCAAGTCCAACTGAAAAGTCGGCATTGACTTGTTTGTTTTCAGAAATGGAAAAATCATTTTCAGACCACATTTCCAGGAGTCCCTGGGTGTCTCAGTCAGTTAAACGTCTGACTTCTGCTCAGGTCATGATCTCAGGGTCCTGAGATCAAGCCCCACATCTCCCTCTTCCTTTGCCCCTCCCCTTCTCTCCTTCTCTCTCTCTTTCTCACTCCCTTTAAAAATCTTAAAAAAAAAAAAACACCACATTTCCTGTTGTCTAAAGATTTATAAAATGAAGCTATTTTTACTACAAATAACAATGACATGCAGTTAAAATTAAATTATTTACAAAATAAGAATTTTCAACCAATGTCTGGTAAAGATTACTTCTAGGGACAAAATAAAGACAAATGCTGGGTGGGGCATCTGTAGTACTTTAACAAACTCCAAATTTTAATCTTCTGCCTATAGACTAAACAAGGTTGGCTGACTTAATGTCCTGAAAAATTAATAAATTACTGTGAGTCTACAGGAAACCAAATAAATGCTAGCGGGGCTAGGATTTAACTTTTTTTGGATGGCCACTTTAACCCTATGTAGATAGCTATAACCTAGGAATATAAATCCGGAATTATCCTCTCATCATGAATTTGATTCTAGACTAGGAACTTTCAGTCTTACCTTGATGTGCTCAAGATCACAGGAAAGAGTATTTGTGTACAGGGTATTCAGAGAAATAGGCTGCACTAGCAAACCAACAGATAGTTTGAGGTAGATTGGTTTATATTGAGTAAGGTAACAGACTTCAGACTTAACCTTTTCCCCATCCTTTAACGAGTTGAAGTCAAATATTAATATTACAATATACTTTAAAAGTGATCATGAAATGTAATTTAAAAAACAAATGTGTGTAAATGTTTCAGTTGCTTTCATACATGGTGCTGTTATTGGCCAAATGGTAGTCATTTTTAAGCCAGATGACCATTACTCAGAATAGCATAGGGTTTCTTGTGGCAATTACAATAATGGTAGTTCAAATTTTCAAATTCATTGCATATCTCATTCACCATGAAAAAATGTCCCTTACCTTTCAAACCTGGAGACTCTGAGACTGATCAAAGAAGAGTTTGCTTTTGTTCTTGTTACTTACTATATTTCATGGCCTTTTCTTGAATAATGATGTTAATAATTCAATTTCCATTCCCTTCAATTGAAACAGAATCTGACTTGTCAAGAATATATAAAAAAATATAAGTTATGACTCCAGGACCTTCATTTCTTTAGAACTTATGGACATAAATGATATAAATCCATTTTCTTCAATATAGTCTCAATGTGTCCAATATTTTCATAAATATATCCACTTTATCTATGCTTTAACTCTCTGACAGTAATATTACAAAATATGAAATCTGTCTTGAGTTATTTTACATTCTTTTTTTTCACTTTTGTAGAAGAAGTAAATGGACTAGTTTGAAAATCTGCTATTTCTTACCCCCTGAATACTTTTGTGAGAATTTTCATTTACTGTTTTTTTATTGAAAGAAATGTTTTAATGTTTTGTTTTAAATGACTGGGCTTTTAACAGTTTGGCTTTACTCATAAGGTAAATTATTTTCTCATCTACCTTTAATGATCTTTTGCTTAGAGTTATATATTGCTAAATTCTTCTCTTTTGTATCTTGCACAGCAGACTGCACATGCATTTAAAAGCTTTTGTTTATCATTTATACCACTCTTTAAATCCTGCTATAACCACATGCTCCTCAAATCCCTGACTAACCAAACCATTCTCTGGAGGCCCTCAACAAACTCACAATTAATGAAGGATGAGTTTCATTGAAAGCTCTGTTTGTTTTTCTACCCTTCAATTCCATTCCATTCAACATATATTTATTGATTTTTCTACAATAATCCTTTCTAAAAAAACAAAACAAAACAAAAAAAACCAAACCTTACATTATTTCTTCCCTAGGACTACAGTGCTAAGGAATTTAATTTTAAGCAATTTTTCAAGTGTTTATTGTTTTGAAACATTGATTCCTAGTAATGACTTGACCAATTTGGGGTCAATGACTATTTGACCATTTGAATGACTATTGCCTTAGGCATTCCACAGACAGTGGCAGAAAGAATAAGAGCTCAGAGTATCTGAGAGACTACACAGTCCAGTTGATATATAGTCCAATATATCTATATTTATATATGCTATATATTTATATATGCTATATATATATATGCATGTATATTTTATACACTGATATGTTATATATGTGTATATTTTTTCTTCACATTTTGAACTACACTTTTGTCATATCTCCCCTGTAGTGGGGACTCTTAGAGGTACTTTACTGGTTTTTACGTCCTCAGTTTTCATAACTCCAAGTGGTAGTTACTGGTATTATTCCAACCCCATCTCATTTACCAAATGATGACTCTGAGTCAAAAGGAGGTTAAGTAACGATTACGTTTACACAGCTAACAGGTAGCAGAGCTAGGATTCCAACCCAGGCAGTTGGCCATGTTCTTAACCCTTATGCTCTGCATTGTTTAAAGACATATGAATGTTGGTAGAGGTAAGAACAATTTATTTGTTTGCTTTCTGACTTGTGATTTTTTTTTTTAAATAAGTCTCTTGCTTTGAAAAAACTTTTGATACAGATAGCCTATTGAAAAAGTCTTTTTGTGCTTATCTTCAATAAAACTTTCTCCAAAAATATAAAGTCAGCAATACTATTATTGAATGCTACCAGACACTACTTAAAATATTTTGCATTCTACTCTTTATTTGACTGAATAGGGAAGGGAATCTATCCTTTTAATTTATGAAAAGTTTATCTAATAATTAGGTCATGGCCTAAGAAAAGTAAGTACTTATCTGATCTTTACATCAATCCAGTAGGTGACAGTGATATATAAATTATTTAATATCCTTTTAAAAATTGATGCAAAACAGAGATCAAGAAGTTTACTAACGAGATTAATAATGCTAAGATCTTGTATGAACCTGAGATTATATATCTCTCTGGAGGCCCGAGGTATTCATAGGAATTATATTTAGTGAGTCTTTTTATAAGTTAAGAGAAAATGCAGATTCAAGTGATTAATAGCTCTAATAATTTTGACGCAGCACTCAAACTTGGGAGGTTATTAACCCTATCCATGAAATGGAGGAATTTTCTTAATCATATAGCTTAAAACTTGTATGCATCAACTGTGAAATAATTTAAAATAGACTACTCAAGTATGCTTTGGTTTGAGAGGTTATGAAAACGTATTCTATAATTTGACCAGAAAGTGTTATAAGATGAGATTCTTTAAATACATAATCATAGACTTGCTCAAACTTGTTTCATTCAGGGGGTGGGGATAATTCATAATCATCTAAAGTAATTTTAAGCATTTCTGATTGATTACAATTTGAGTTAGAATTTCTTTTTTATTCCTAAAACACTTAGTTTTTCAGATCAGCAAATCCTGTTTTAGACTAAAATTTAGAGCCATTTCTGGGATGAGAGGAGAAACAACTATTTAACCAACTTATACCTCTTTATGGGTTGGCAGCATCAACAGATCCTTTAACTCAGCAGTTACAAGAAATCCCTATGAACTTTTCAAAGCTAAATAACTTTAGCAGCTCCACTTTCTTCTTTAAATAGCCAGCAGCCAACATTCAAAATGAACTGCTAAATTCCTATATAACCAGATAAAGGTTGTTTCTAATATCAATAGCTTTTATCTTGATTTCATGTCACCCAGAAATGCTCACAGTTAAAAACAACACTTAAAAACACACTTATAGCGATGGGCTATCTTTTCAGACTGAGTGTTTGTAGTTGAATTAGGAACAATCTGAAAATAAAACACAACTGAAATAAGTCTTTTCATTTGACAGTTTCAAGAGACCAAAATCTCCCACTAACGTATTCCAAGAGTGGAAGTATAGGTTTTCCCTCAGCTCTTCCCTTTTGAAGCACTAAATGCTGTCCTTTTTTCATAATAACTTTATAACAATGAAATACCAAACCAAAGTATATAGTTTTTTAATAGCTACTCAGAAAATCTTGTAAACTCTCTACAGCTCTGTTTGTGAAGATATTGCAGAAGCTAACCACCTTGCAACTATAACACAATGTGACACAGATTTAGTGCATAAGCCCTAAAGAATGAAGTCAAAGATACTGGCCTCCAATCAGGGTCAGATCACAAAATCCAAAGGGAGGACAAATCACAGATAGACGAGGACAAGTAACAGACATTACGGTGGTACCACAAATATGCGGCCCAGATTCAAATTGGTTTATTTCTTTGACAATGCAGAGGTCTTGTTTAATGGAGAAAGTACCCAAACATACTTTGCGAATGTATGTGGATACTGACCTGGACTTGTGACAGGACTAGAGGTAGTAGGCTCAATAATTTCTACAAAAAGGGAAAAGGAAAGAAAAGAAAAACATTTTGTGTATTAATCATACATAAAAGACAAACACTCATGAGACAATCAACAGTCATGCAACATATACACAGGTGGTCTTTTGTTTGAAGGCTTCCGTGACGATGGAAACCACTGAACAGAATCCAGTCTCTGAGGTTTACACAACACCCCATCACTGTCTTTGATATTAAGCCATCTTTCATTCTGAGCCAACAAGTAGGAGTCCTTGTCACATTCTGGTCTAGAGTATCGAGTTATGCTGTGTGAAGGTTAAGGACCAGCCTTAGATTTCTTCAGCAAGTTTTCAAGCCTTTCTTCTAGAAAAATACTAAAACCCACACATACAATGACTTCTAAGAAAGCTGATTCTAGTTCCTATAAAGCCATTTGGCCAGTTATTGTTTCTTAATATGAATTAAAAATGAAAATAATGGGTAAAATTCATATATCTCAAAATGTCTTTTTGAAGATAAATTTCCTGTTTTACCAGTATACCTACAGAATGTAGAAATTTAAAAGACTAATTATGTCTACCTTTATGTCTCTGTGTAAAAAACAAATAAACACACACATACACACCACACATATACACAAACACGTACATATTGTGAATTACCTGAAATATATTTGCACATCTACAAGGCACCACTGGCTATAGTGCAAGCATAACTGAAGGGTAACTATAGCACCAGTATATCAATATGATTTTCTAGCAAGTATCTGACAAATAATAATCTCTATGGTATTTTAAATAATGTATGCATTTTTACTTAAGATCTCCATTTTAACTTATTTTTAATAGGATTATTTCTTTTCAAGTATTAAATAGTGGTGATCATAAAAACAATAGTAATACAAAGATAAACAGCATCATTGGCAGTCCTGAAGTATATGAACAATTTTTAATGAAGAAGACTGTAAATATCAGTACAACACGGCATTTTGGGAAACTCTAATAACATAGTGGTATGAGAGACTTATTTCAGTACTAATTACACACAGGTAACCTACAGCTTTTTAATCTAGTTAATAAACATATCCTATAATAGTTAAAAAAAAAAAAAAGAACTTATAACAATCTGGATTGTTATACCCAAACACAGTGAGTGTGGCTGTGGGAGGTAAAAGCAGATACCTTCATACAAAATCCTATCTCTTGCAAGTATTCCCACCTTGCTCATCTGTGTTCCAAAACGAACAAGAGGTTTTATAGATTCAAAAAAAATTTTTTTTTTCTTTAATTTTTAATTTGCTAACCTCATTGGGGCTCTTGCTGTCTTTCACTGATTCTTCCACATAAGGCTATGGCAATTCTCAATTTCACTTAATAGTGAACTCACTAAACATCTAGTTCAGCTAGTGGTTTGAATTAATAAAACCATAGTTTAACAACAGTTATGAAATGGAAACTCCAAAAGACATTTTTGGGGGTCCATTATTTGGGGAACTAAAATCTATGTGTGTCTTAGTAGGCAGGGTTGATTTCCTGGGTCCTTTCCTGAGTATTCTAAGGTAATGGATTAGGCAAGATGTTTAGGACAGTTGACAAGGATTATGGGTTATGCTACAAAAGATTTGGGATGGGGAAATGTAACTTTTGAAGAGAGACCATTAAAGTGGTCAAATATTTACTCATTTAACAAGCTACAATTGAAAATTCAAAAGTCCAGTCATCCTTCTGGCAGTGTGATTTGGTGTTGTTGAGAAGTGAAAACTTTCTACAGCAACTCTGCTTGAGATTACTTAAAAATGTGGAAATTTTCCTGTTTTCCTTCTCTAAGGCAAGTTTTATATATATATATATATATATATATATATATATATATATATATACACATACACATACACACATATATATATACATACATACAAAATTTATATTTTATATATATACACACACACACACACATACATATATATACACATACCATTAATGTTTCGATTCTATATATTAAGCAATATTCTGGGTACTGGGATTATAGAAGTTAATAAAACCATTAGAAATGTCTGGTCTTAGGAAGCCTTGGATTATATAATGTAGGGCTTTAAAATATTAGAGCATTCAATACTTATGTCAAAGTGCCAGTATTTATAGAAAACTAAAATTTGAAATAAAAAATAATAGAGAAACATTGCTCTCACTTAAAAACTATTCTTTTGTTAGGCTGGCATAAACCCTCAAACATTTTTATGCTATTGTGCTCTTCAATTAAAAAAAAAAAGCTTCTTCAAAAATAATGAAAATTTATGTTAAACTGAGTTTAATTCTATATAGCAAATCTCATCAGGAGCGTATACCCAAATCAAAGGATTTTACAATTCAAAAGAGAAATGAAAGCATAAAATACCTTGTGAGGTAGACGTTTAATCAGAATGTGTATTCACAGGAAAACTAAATTCAGTAGGACAGTGAACAGAGTTTTCTATGTTCAGTAATTTGGACAACTGAACTCCAATTTCTTCAACGTTTGTGTTCCATTGTTTTGAATTTATAATGTTGATTTGAGAGTTCATTGAAAGGGATGGCAAGGCACACAACTACAACTTCATCTCAATGTAAGGATGCTAGGAACAAATAGCTATCCTATTGAACCAAACTCTTCATTGTGTTTGCTTATGTAGAGCTAAATTACTTATGTAAAGCCACATTGTGTCCTAGAAAGTGTTTTTAAAAGAATACAGGAATTCAGTGCATGAAAAATTATGCTGCATGTAGGATCTACTCTGTAATTTAGTTTAGTTTCATAGTCAATATATAATTTAATTTCAGAGTCAATATAAGACATTTTTCCCACATAGGGCATAACATAGTAGAAACCCTAGTGCAGTAACTTTATGTAAAACAAGAATCAGGACCAGAAAAGTTAACTGAGTTGGATATTCTTGTTATAAAAAACAAGAACAAGAGGTCACATACAGGGCCAGATGGGCAGGAAGCAGAAGAGAAAGCAGAGGAAGTGAGGTCAAAGCACCAAGATTGGGACAAGCTGGTGCTGAGTGTTGAGGATAACGAGAGTCAGCTAGATTTCTTGATGTGAGGCAGTTTGGTGGGTTATAAAGGAGACAAATAAAACTGGGATTAAATCTCAAACCTGCCGTTATTCAGTTGCACAATGGTGAGCATGCTAATGAATCTTTCCAACCCCCCAGTGTCCTCATTTATTGAATTTAGATAATAGCTCTTACTTTGTAGGGTTGTTGGTAGGATTAAAGATCCTTTATATAAACAACCAAGTGAGAGTGAGTAGCAGCAGTAGTTTCTGTTATTACTTATAGAAGTGAATGGGAAAAATTAGTATCTGAATCGCTGAAGTGAAAATTAAGTAGAGTGTTGGGATTTGGGGAGGTTTAACTTTACTAAGTAGAAGCAAAGGTGTAGAATATCATGAGTAGTTGAAATTCGTAACAAAATTCCACCTAGAATATGGATGCTGTTTTTTGCTTTTTTGTTGTTTTTTTTCTAATTTAAAAGGTTAATAGATCATGCTCTGTGGTAATTATCTAGGAGTCATACTGGCTCTTAGAAGATAACTATAGAATCCAATTTTTTGACAGTTCTGATTTAAGTGAGGGTGGAAATATATAGATCTTACAGTTTTGGTGAGGGATGAACACACTTTAATTCCAAAATGGGAACAAATTATAGGCATATAGTATTAACATATACAGAGGTATTTAAAAATGCACTTTTCTTCTTTATATCTTTAAAAAATTAGAGTGACACCATTAACTCAATATACCCAGGTTCTTTCTCTATAAAACAATGATATTTTATTACCTAAAAATACAGTTTAGGTAACAGTTGAAATTGACTAGAGCCAGTAAATCTTCTATAGATTTTCTTATACTCTTCAAAAACTGATTTAATCTTTCAGGAATGACTTTGCAAAGAGTTACTATGACAACAATAATTATTATTATCATATCAATTACAGCTGCTGACATTTATTGAACTCTTGCTATGTGCCAGGCACGGTTACATGTATTAACTTACTTCCCTCTCCCCAAAACTCTGTGAGGTGCATACTATTATTAATTCCACTTTACAGATGAGATAATGGAGTACAGAGAGGTTAACTATTTTGTTCATAACCACACAGCTAATAAGGAGTAGAAATGGGAAAGGCTTTGTGTTAGGATATCTTAGCATTCCATTATCTCACCTTCCAGAAGAAATAACCTGCTCACTACCACTATTTCTTTATTTACTTAAATAGAGCATTCCTGTGTGAGGGATCTTACAACCCTTTACCACCAGTAGCTTTCCCAATAATAGTGCCTTTCTATTAGAGGCAGCTAATAAATAAACGGCTTCTGTCACCAAAAACGGAAGAGAGACAAATTCAATGTTAATTCCTGGAGGCTTCTATAAGATAGGGCTTTGCATGGGGGGACAAAACTGGTTTATAACACATGATTTTCCAATCTTTTTCTTATTATTTCAGGCTAATACCAAATATAGTTGTTTGCTTCTGTATAAGCCTTGATGCCATAGAGGAACGGTTCTCCAAATAGCTCAGAGGACATTATCATAACCGGATTATACAATCAAATAAGAATCTTGAACTTGTAAACTCCCACTCTGTTAACACAGTAGTTTGACCAGATATTGCTTAACTTTAAGACTGCCAGTTGTTTTTATATGGATCAGGCTTGAGCTGTTGTTCCATCGCATTAGTAATCAACTTGTAAGCAGTGAAATTTTCCTCAGGAGGTGCCAAGTGGGCTCTCCTGATGAACAACAGTAAAAGTTCTCAGTGAGACTTTCTTATGTGTCTCATTATGTGGAGAATCAGAGTGAGCGCTCCAGGGTTAATGGCAGAATATATCATTGTGGGCAATTGTATTACTGTAGGGAATAGCCTCAGCAAAGAGATGGTTTTAATTGTACATAAAACAGAGGTGAAGGGAAGTTCACCAAGACAGACATTTTCAACAGTTATGTGAAAAAATGAGGTGTCGTGTAAAACAAGATTTTTACTTTGTTAGTAAATGTGGTTTTGGCTAGGATAGGAAGAAATGCCATTAAAACCAGATACTGAGGAGAAAGAGTGCATTATAAGAAGTCATTTGTAACAACCCTTTCTATAGACCTCGTTAATTATTGCTTTACAACCCCACCTGCCCAATATGTTGTTAGCACTGTCTAGTATCAAACCCCTTCATTTCTATGTATTTTGGAAATTCATATTTGGTTTCTAGATTATTTTATCTGTATGTTATTACATTTCTGTGACGTGTGAGAGTTATCTTTTGGACTGTCGAGAGATAACATGATTGTGTGTTGAGACACGGCAGAAATTAATCCTTTTGGTTGCCATGGTTTCCTCTGAAAGCTCGAACTCCCAATCATTGTGGAGTGGAAGCAATGTCATTTTCACAGTAGAATGAAGAACATGTGACCGTGGAATGACCGAGGTTGGGGCTTATGGAAGCCACAGAAGACAGACTGTGAGTTAGATTGGACACAGAAGGCAAAAAGGGTGACCCTTTCCTTTTACCTTTATGGGGGAGGCCCATAACATGTGTGTCAGGCTGTAAAGGCACTGGAATAATAGAGATTTTGTGCACAGAGGACAATTTAGGCATCACACTTTTGCCTCCAGAGAAGAAATACATGATCTGTAAAGATTCATAGGGTTGCAGCTGACATCAGTGACCATAGGGTATTGCTAATATACACAGCACTATCTTGGCAGTCAGAAATCATAGATTTTACCCCATCTGCCAACCTTAGGTGTATGACTGTAAAATAAGTTCTGGATTTGACTTTTCTAGTTTATAATTAAGAAGTTATAATGATTTGCTCACATACTTTCCTGGATTATTTTTTATTTCCACTATGTGGTTGTTCTTAAAAAGATGGTTTAACAAGGGGCGCCCAGGTGGCTCAGTTGGTTAAGCAGCTGCCTTCAGCTCGGGTCATGATTCCAGGGTCCTGGGATCGAGCCCCACATCAGGCTCCCTGCTTAGCAGAGAGCCTGCTTCTCTCTCCCCCCACTCCCTGACGCTCTGCTTACTTGTGCTCTCTCTTTAACTCTCTGTCAAATAAACAAATAAAATATATTTTTTAAAAAAAGATAGTTTAGCAAAATGGTCAATGATAGAGGTTCTGAAGGAAGCCTACCTAGGACCAAATTCTGGGTGTGATACTTAGAAGTCACTCACCCTCTCTGTGCCTATAATACCCTGGAGATAGTGATAATATCTACCAGTCCATGTTATAGTGAGAGCAGAAATAAACCACTTCACACAATAACTGCCTGGCAAATAAATAAACGTGGCTCTAGAAAAGTTGACTTTCTTTTTAATTGAAATTATGATAAATGACCTTTAAAATCATTACAGCACTCTCAACACGTTGTGTTATTCTAAGAGACTATAGTATAATTCAACCACTATAATTCAACCTTAAAAGTAAAATACGTTCCTCTTAAGAAAAACTATTTGTATTAATGGAAAAGTTGCATCAGTATTTCCAAAAGTTTACAAGAAGAAGCCTCCATGTTAACGTTAGCTGCACCCAATGACCAAAAATTCACCATAACTTTACAAATGCACAAAATTATTCTGCATTTATTTGGAGAAGCAGCTTTGTGCCTAATGAAAAGAATATCCTATGTGGAGTTATTGTTTTTAGATATTTGAGTGTGTAGAGTGAGACGTGAGAGACTAAAGGACTCACAGAGGCATAAGAACTAGAGGGTTGATGTAAGTATCTATATATGTTTGTGTATCTCCAGGATTCATTTGAAGACAAAACCCTATATTCAAAAAAAAAAAAAAAAAAAAAGAGGTACGTGTGTTATCATCCTGGTAAATAAGGCAAGGCAGTATCAATGTTGCTATATAGATCTTCCTTGACTTACGATGGAGATATGTTGCGATAAACCCACCATAATTTGAAAATAAGTAAAAAATACATTTAATGCCCCTAACCTACCAAATATCATAGCTTAGCCTAGCCCACCCTACAAAACATGCAAAGAACACCTGCATTAGCCTACAACTGAGCAACTCTTCAAACACAAGGCCCATTTTATAATCAAGTATTGAATATTTCATGTAATTTATTGAATACTGTACTGAAAGTGAAGACAAAATGGCTGCATAGTTACAGAATGGTTGTAAGTTTATTGGTGTTCACCCTTGTGATCCCACAGCTGACTGTGAGCTGCGGCTCACTGCCACTGCCCACTATCACAAGAAAGCATCCTACCCTGGAAAAAGATCAAAATTTAAAATTTGAAGTAAGGTTTTTTTATTGAATGCAAATTGGTTACACATCATCAGAAAAAAAAAATATTAAGTTGAACCATCAAAAGTTAGAGATAGTCTATACTTGGTCAAAACTAGCTCTGTGAATAACAGTCTACCTGAAATCTGTTCTGAGTGATGAAAATGTTTTCTCTATTAAAAAGGGGGGTATTAATAACAAATAGTGCATTTGTATGCTTAATAATGTTAATAAAATAACTTTCCAGATTTAGAGTCACAGTTGCTGCAAAATATTTTCTACTGGATGAGATTTTGAAAGAATAATTTTAGAAGAATATTGGCCCATGCTATGGATTACCATGGATTGAAATGTCTGTCCCAGACTTCATCGGCATGAACTGCCAGCTTTCAGTAAATATAACATTGACTCAGAAGGCCATTGTGGAACACTGGGTTTTAGTGAGTATTTCATATGGCACTCTGATGCCAGAAACTCTGCAACTTTCATCATTATATAGATAATCTCCAGAAACGATCTGATGAGAGTGCAATGTTATTTCTGAAACATGCATCCCAGAATCACAGAATAATAAATGTCTCAGCTTTCAGCACACATATTTCATTTCCTCTCATATAAATTAGAATGAAAATTAAAGTAAAGAGAATATAGTTAAGGACACAACAAGGATCCAAAAAAGATTAACCATTGACATGTATAAACCATCGATGTATTTATTAAAGTCCACAGTATGCAGGGCCTAGGCACCTGGTAATTAATAGTCAAGCTGTTAATTGTCTTAAACCTACAAAATCTTGATGACTTCCAAGACCAAACTGCAACCTGTGAGTGCTTTCCAATCCTTCCCCAGGTATGATTGTACAGAGGAATGGTTTTTCCTGATTGCCTCCAGATTTTTTTTGGCACAGAGATATTCAAGGAGTTGGCAAATGACCAGATACTTTGAGATACCCATTTTGCTGCATTAGCATATTACTCATCAGTTTGAATTGTTAAATCTAAAAGGGAGTTTGATGAATTCAAATTGACACTGTTACTAAGATCTAGCCATGTGAAGTATGTCTTTAATATTGTTGGAGTCATACAGAAATGGATTCAAATGTCTGTCATATATTAAGTTCAGATCTTTACAAGTTAACAATTATAGATAAGATGGGTTTTTCAAGCAGAATAACCAACATGAGATGCCTTGCATAGTGACTGGCAGGTAGTAGGAAGATACCAAGTTTTGTATCCTTTCTCTGATCAAAATCTTACATTTCTGATATCATGGAAGAAATCTCTTAATCTCTGGCTAGTCATAGGCCTTATTTAGGCAATATATTTGTAAACAACTGAGGAATATAAAAAAATAATCCCTGAAGATCAGTAATAAAAAAGCAGCTTGAGACTAAGTATTGGCTCCACTGATACCCGTTTAATGAGCCCACCTGTTGGCTAGTATGACATGGCCTACCATGAAAACTCTTCTACAGAGAGGGATGTTATGCGATATCCATTACAGGCACTGAAGTAAGTTACAGTCACGCGGTGCTTCTTTGAGTCAGGTGATAAAGACAAGTTCTACAAGGAACAGCAGGAACAGAATAGGCTGGCAGAATGTGTTACTACAGTCACACCAATGCTCTATTTGAAGGCACGTGGCAGTGATACAGCTTTCTGGGGGTACTAATGCTAGTGGAAAGCCAGGCTTGCCAAGGAGCAGTTAGGCTAAAATACCAAAGGCCACGGGCAAAACCTTGAGAGGTGACCACAGAAGGCTCTCCTAGAGAAGAGCTACTTGATTATTGCCACACTGACACATCAGATTCTTTGGGGGTTATTAATTTCCTTTCAACATATCCTTTGAATGCATTTTGTTTTCTTGACATTATGTACAGTGTGTTGACACGGTGGTGAATAAGAGGAATTCCGTTCTCTGTAAATATATTGTAAAACAAATTGGCAATAAATAAAAACGAAATAATTACATAAGTTACACTATAGTAAGAACTATGAGTAAATATAGGGTACTTTTGGAGTCTAGAGCAGGGGAATCTATCATGGAACTATGACACATAGTTAGGGCAAAACTCTCTGAGCTCTAACATACTAAACTTTAGTTTCCACATTCAAATTATGTGCTTTGTCCAAACTGGCGACAGACAGCAACAGAAGGGGATGTCATACAGGTTCATTATTAGTGCGAGCTTGCCAACAACAAATTTAGCTACAGCATAGTCTACACTGAGCAATGTTCTTCAGAATATGAAATGTCAAGAGGGTATGATATGATGTGCTCTCTGAATGGCAAGGAGAGAAGGTAAATGATTCTAGTAGGAAGCAGAGGATGTTACAACCTGAAGACATCTTAGAGGCCATTCTGATCCCACTAGTTCATCTAAGAGATGAGGAAAATGAGGACCAGATAGATATATTAATGTTTGTAAAGCCAGTAAGTTACAGAGATGGAATTAGAAACCCAGTTTTTCCACTCCCAATCCAGTGTCAGCATAGAAGAGAGAAACTTTTGCCATGCTCTACCCAGCAACATTAGTCTAAGAGAAACAAATCTTCTTAGTAATGTGCCAGGGTGTGTGTTATCATAATTTCATTCCTGTCATGACGTCTGGCCTTCATAACAACAACCTAAGGCAAGGAGAGCAAGTGACTTAGATCAAGGACCCCACAAGCAATTTTACTTGATGTCAAAGTTTGGTCCAGTGAATTCTGGAGCATGTCCAACTTTGGAAAATTTTTCTACTTTGTCTTAAACGAACTTTAAGAAGTGCAAACGTGCATATATGCACACAACAGAGTATACAGCGTCTGGTGAGTATACATACACATACATATGTATCTATGGATGTATATATATGTACATATGTGTATCTGTGGATGTTTATGTTATATGATATAAACATATATGATATGATAAACATTTTTCCTTTCTAGGTAGACTATAAACATCACAAAGACAGGAGCTTTACCCGTTTTGCTAATGTATTCTCAATACTTAGAATACTGCTTAGCATGCAGTATGTCCTCAATAAATGCTTCCTGGATGAATGAAAGGGTATGTGTACAACTGCATATATGTGGGTACCTCTGCTTATGTGTGAATGTTTCTGTGTGACATTTATACTATGTACATGTCATGTACATGTGACAACCCCATAATATCTGCTGGAACAGGAAGATTTGTGAATAGTAGTGACTCACAGACTCCAACCATACATCTTAGGGTTACAGTTTAAATATGTCCTTAAGATGAGAGGAGTCCTGGGTGCCTGGGTGGCTCAGTTGGTTGGGCATCTGCCTTCAGTTCACGTCATGATCCCGGGGTCCTGGGATCAAGCCTCCCATGGCATCAGGCTCCCTGCTCTGTGAGGAACCTGCTTCTTCCTCTATCCTTCACTCCTGCTCGTCATCTCTCTCACACTCTGTCTCAAATAAATAAAATCTTAAAAAAAAAAAAAAAAAGATGAGAAGAGTTCTATTACTGAGTACAAATGGAAGTTTTAGCTTTGCTTGCATATAAATTTTTTGAGACTTTTTTTTTTAATTTGGCAGGATTGAAACAGTTACTATTATGCAAATTGAAATAGTAAAGTCTGACCAAGATCCTTGCTACCCTGACCATATGATAATTTTTCTATATTTTCTTCTGCATTTAATTACAAATGTTTCATCATAATGAAGAAAGAAAAGACAGATAATGCAGGCAGGCATAATGAGTTGGAAATAAATGGGTCCTAACTGCACAGTCTACTGTATATACATAAAAGAAATACATAGGATTTTGGTCAAGTTTGGTTTTAGGGAACAGATGGTTTCAAGCTCAGCACACCATTCCTTGGTTCAAATCTTCTAGAAGAGACTCTTAATAGCAAGGCCTTTACTAGACAAAGAAAAATTGCATTTAAAAATGTGAGCAGAGTATCAGTTTTGACTGATTTTTACTCCAAGTCACATATTTCAGTGAAGCAAGTTATTCTCTTCACCCAGGATTAAACTCCTGGGAAATCCAGGGCAGAGCACCAGCTGGTTAAGTTGGGTAGAATGTTTAGCCATCAGAACCACATGAGGTTGTAGGCATCATAGGAAGTCAGAGCAGCTGTCTAGCATGCTTCATTTACTTCATGTCTTGGCTGCACCACAGCTGTACATCACAAAAGTATGCACATTGGGACCACTGTCCCCAACCGACCTCATCTATCTATCGATTTTTTTTTCTTGGTAAAATTCAGTAACTCCTCAGGCTTCCTCGAATGTGTAGGCTTTTCTTTCTCTCCTTTTCACTCATTTGCAGCTCATTCCTCTCATTTGCTGAACTAGTGTGTTTTAAGGGACTTATTTGCTTAAGGTTCATTTATCTAAATTGTTTCCTGTTCTGTCTCACTGTGGTAACACTGGTTACATTAAACACCTTCGCTAGGCTTCAGTTTACCTAGTTGTAAAATGGAGAAAATAATAACTTGCTTCATAAGGTAATTGTGAAAATTAAATAATTTCTGTAAAAACTTTAGCATGGTGCCTGGTATATAATAGATGCTAAAAATTAGTAATCATTATTAATTTAACTTAAATTATATACGTGTTACATATTAAGTATTGCAATTATTATTTTCTTCTCTCTAATAACAGCCCAGATGGAAGATTATTAAGGAAGAGGGTGGGAGGCAGTCCGACGAGCTGTGTTTGGTGTCAATGAGTGTAGTTAATAATTCCACTGAGACTCAATTTACTTTACAAACCCAGCAAGGTATGGTGGAAAGAATTGTAGACTAGGGAATTTATCCTAGCTCTGTGATTGTTAACTCTGCAGCCCGGGACAAGTTATCTAAACTTTCTAGGGCTGTTTCTTCAGTCAGAAGGGGGAGCAGAGAGCCAAGAAAGGAAATAGCATGTCATTTGATGCTAGTTGGGTTCAGAACTCAGATCAGAATTCAAGCCTTCTGACTTCCAGGTCAGATCTGCTTTTGTGACTGACTGCTGGCTCCAACCGAAGCACTTCACTGGTTAGTTCATGCAACGATGATTATTAATTATTATATGCCAAGGGCTATATTAGATGCCAGAGACATAACAGTGTACAGAAAGAGACAGCGTCTCAGCTCCAATGCAGCCTTGTCTAATGGGGAGTAATGATTTGGGGTGTGGGTCCCATGCTGAATTTAGAGAGCCCTGAATGAGCTCAAAAGCCACAGATCAGGATCCGTTTGTCTGCCTTTGACCTGTTCACAGAAGGAACAAAGAATGCTTTATATTTATCAGGTTGAAGCATACTACATATACTTCTCATTTTGGGGTGTTTTGCTTTGAGTTTTGCTGGTTTCCATGGCAACTGCCAAACAGGTTTTATGGAAAAGAAAATCTCTCCTGAACTGTTCTAGCTCAGAGGTGATTAGACTCCTTTAAAAGCCAATGCCCTTGGCTGACTTCAGTCTCATCATCACTTTTAAATCCCCGTTTTCTGGATAGTTTGTTGCATTCTGTATCTTTTTTCTTTTTCATTTTTATGTCTCTTTCTTTTGCCATATTCCTTAACTTTCCACCTTTATCTTTTAATTGTATGTGGAGTATGGCACTTTGGTAAACGTAATTCATTTCATGACACATCTCCCAGTATTTCTAGCTCCTATGAACTTGATAAGCAACACGCAGCAGGCAGTTCTGGCTGATGCCTCCACAGGAAGCACCCAGACCTCTGAGTAGAATCTTAAGCTGTGTGTAGAGAAGTGGCCCACTGAGACAAAACGTGAGGGTTGGTAAGGAAGGGCTCTCTCTCTGCAACGACTTTCTCATATATATATTTCTATATTTTGGGTTCTGATTAGCTCAACCATTTTGACATCATTTGCTTTTTTCCCTGCCTATAAAATTAGTAATCTGTATATATGATATCCAAGATGTAATCCAATTTGAAAATATTATGCTTCTATGGATCAAATGGTTATATATGTGAAGAGGAATTTGTGTCTGATAGGCGTATAAGAGGAAACTACCAAAAAGGAAAGTGATCTTTTAAAAACTAAAAAAAAAAAATAATAATAACACAACAGCTTTTTGGTCACTAGTGTTAATACAAAGTTATTTAACCAGCATTTGGTTATAGTCAGTATAAAGGTAAATTGAACAGTTTTCTTTAATCCATGTAAATAAATAATGCTCATGGCAAAAAACAATTTCCAAAAATTCTTATTCATTAAATAGAGGGTAAAATGAAAATTTCACAGTGAAAAATAAAATTACTTAATCTGTTAATTCATTCATCTCAAAAGTTGACTGAGTACCTACAATGTGCCAAGTATTATACAATATGCTGAGGGTACAAACATAAATGATGACACTTGCTTTCAAGTGGGGCAAAGTAATTAAAATAAACTTGATATCACATATAACATAAAACATTAATTGCTACCAAATAACAAAGAAGGCAAATATATTTTTAAGGTAGTGATTTTAGTAGCATATGTGTATTTGTCAGGCAGTGTTCTAAATATTTTAAACACATTAAGCGTTTTAATCCTCCAAACAGTTCAGGGAAGTAGATACCATTATTAATCTCATTATTAAAGTGAAGAAAACTGAGACGCTGAGTCATCTGTCCAACGTGACAAAGAGAGGAAGTGGCATAGCCAGAACTCAAATCCAGTGTGACTGGACCCTAGAGCCTATGCACTTACCACTTAAGCCTACAGTTCTGAGAACCTATTGGGTAAGGAGTAGCTTTTGGTATAACTGGGTAGAAAAGACAGCCTACAGGACTGAAGGAACCAGTGTAATGTGAATTAAGACCTGCATTATCTATGATCAGGTTGGTCTGTATAAAGAAATGCTCTATTGGTTGCTGCTTCTGTAAATCCTTTCTAGCTACTAGTCAATCAGGCCACAGATTTAGATTGTCCAGAATGAAGTGAAAAACTAAAGGGAGGTTGGTAATTTTGATCTGACACACTAATCACTGTTAAAGTTGCTTTTATTTTTAAAACAAATACTCTATTATGACCAACAACTGTGTCTGCCAACTTCCTTTCTTCAGAATGTTTTGATGTTTTCAAATAGCTAAAGTAAGAGGTGGAAAAATCCTTTTTGAATAGCTCTCCTATTCTTTTCATCTAAGTTTCTTTGTTTAAATCTTATTTCACTGCCAGTTCAAAGCAACAATCCCTTCCCTTGTTGTCTGCTACTGTCCATCTCACTTGTTCATTTGTCAAGAGATGGAAACAATAGACTGGGAAATATGTTTGAAGATAATTAATTGGAAATGAGAAGATGTATATTTTGCAATTTAGTAGCCACTGGAGTGGAAAGGGGCTAAGTCCTCTCTGCCACTCACAGTCTATTCTTGTTTCTCTCTTGTTTGGGAAGAGGTCTTCTAAAAACTGGATTCATAGCTCTGCAGGTTTAGGATTTCCCAGAGAAGAATCAACACAAGGATGGTCCATCACAAAAAAGGAATATAAGGTGAAAGATACTTAGACATATACAAAAAATTTTAAAAAAGAATCATGGAAGATTAATAAGTAGGATATTCACTCATATCAGTGGGGTCTCAAACAGTAGTGAGGACTGCATGCACATCTCAGAAAATTGATCCCACAGAAGAAAAGAGAGGTACAGGAAAGAACTCTCTTTTGCCAGTCCTGCTACAGCCACAGCCTCTGTGGGAGGCCACCTTCAAGATGGCCTCCGGTGACACTGACCTGTTCGTCACACCAGTGCCCCAGAGCTGGTGTGTTTTACCAATTGCATGGGGCAGAGGTGATGGAATGTCAGTTTGCTATAGATGAAAAAAGTTCCTGCAGCTTTTGTCTTGAGTCCCTCACCCATTGCTCATTTACTCTGATCCATACCTCAGGCAAAGACATGGAAAAGTCCACAGGGCCAGTCCCTGAGTTATCCTGCCAACAACCACTCTGATCTTCAAGGAAGATTGTCCACATTCATCAAACTTCAGATGACTGCAGCCTCTTCTCACAGCTTAACTGCAGCCTTGTGAGAGACTCTGAGCTAAAACCACCTACCTAACCACTCCTGGAATCCTAACCCACAGAAACTGAGATAATAAATGTTTGGGTTTTTTTTTTTTTTTAACCTAATAAATTTAGGGCAACTTATCATGCAGCAAACCATAACCAAAACAGTCCTCTGGTTCTGTAATCATGGTGAATCTTTCCAAAACTGGTGGCTTTTCTGAGCAGGAGTATTCCTGCTGCTTCGGGTCAGCACGGTCTGCCACACCTTCACACTAAGTGAGGTCCACTCCATGCTATCCTCAAATGCAATGGATGGTAATATGGATTTCATGGACGTTCATCCCCTAAGGCCAAATCATACTATCCAAATTTCTCCACGTTCAGAAAAGAGGAGACAAGATCCTTGCAGGCATTGGGTTCCAGTTTGGATTTGACTTCAGCTTCTTGTCACTGTTTCAAAGACATCTTACATTCTTGGATATTCTTGACGTTTGAATCATGTGTCAAGATGTTGTTGATTCTAGTGATGGCAACGTTTCATCTCATATGCATAGCAGATTGTTAAAACATGCCGAGGCTGTGGTGCTCCTTTCCATTCTGCTGTTCCCAATTTTATTGTCACTTCAGAAATAAACTACAACATATAAAGGAGCACTGAGAAGGCGGCTTTAAGAGCCCTGGGGTAGAGCTAAAAGCAGCTCTCTTGATTTTATGTTTGAGCCATCTGGTGCTTACATCAGCTACCACTTGTTTTCAAATATATATTATTTGCGACTTTGTCGAGCTGAATAACACGAGCCCCTTTGGTACAGCAAATATTGTCAACGTACAGTGATTTAAATAAAAGAAGAAGCTAGTCATTTCATATGAGTCTGTGTAGAGAGAGGTTGATAGCTTCCCTGTACTACGAACAGAAAAGTTCCTAAACTAAGACACACGTCTAAAAATTTCATCCTCCTGGACACCGGAAAAATAAACTTCTGCAAAGAAACCCTCTGTGTCTAGAGGAAAGACAAGTATTTCTTGAGTACTTACTATATATCACAGACATTGTGCTAAACACCTCAAATGCTTGATCTAATCTGAATACTTCAAACGCTCTGTCTAATCCAGAATAAATTAGACAATGCTGCAGTAATAAGCAATCTTAAGATCTCAAGGAATTAGCATAACAAATACTTATTCATCGCCTTGCTGCATGCATATCTATATATCCCTCAGAGATCAGGGTAATCATCTTGCTATTGTACCATTTGGAAAGAGCAAAAGTTCAATTTGGGAGGGAAAGAGATAGAGTGTCATTCACTGTCTCTCCTATGTGTTAGCTCCAAGTATCAAGATAGCTCAAAAATCTCACTGGTTGAAATAAGCCACATGATCTTGCCTAAACTCTTCCTATATACCTAGAAGGAAAGAAGACCCCGATCTAAGTTCCCTTCCTGGAAGTCTTTGAAATACTTTCTCTTAACAGACCAATTTTGCATTCAGAAACAGTCACTCAGAGAGGTGAGGTGATTTTTCAAGACCATTTACCTGGTAGGTGGTAGAACTGTGTATATTTGCATCCGAGCATGTTAAAACTCAAAGACCCTGCTCTTAAGCACTACATATAGAGAAAATAATTCCTGGCCTATAGCAGCACTGATTAGAAGGAGGTGTAGGATCATATGGTATCTATCTTGTCTGTATAACATTTCAAATATTTATTGCAAATATCCTAAGTGAGAGAGGGCAGGGACCATGTCAGTTCTGACCACCAATGAGAGCTTAAATTCTAGTACAGTGCCAGGCACACAGCAAGTGCTCTATAAATTTTGGTTGAAATCTATTGAATGGATGTCTAATTTATTACAGGTTATATATGTAAACCAGGATCCAGACAGCACACTTAGCTGCTTTAGGAATCATTTGGATACTTCCAATGATTCATACTTCCTTCCTCATTTATATAGTAAAATGGTAAATCAAACCATATTACATATTGTCTGTTCATCCATGAATGTATCAGTATTGTGGGACAATCAATTTTCCTCTCCAAGGCCAGACGGTAGAGTAGTCAGTTAGTCTTTGAATTTTTTTTTTTTTTTTTTTTTTTTGGCTACCCCGTGTGTATTATCTGGAGCTCCCAAGCTTGGCACATGTTAACTTCTCCACCTACCATTATTTTTATTCTCCTTCCCATTGCCAGGTAACCTTCCTACTATTTCACAGATATTTTTCACTAATGTTTATTTATAAATGTCATAACATTTTAAAATTAAAATGTCTGGACCTTGCTATGGTATGTCCTTAAGAGTTCTTTCCTCTAAAAATATACAGTGGAAAAAAGACAGTCTCTTCAAAAAATGGTGCTGGGAAAACTGGGCAGATATATGTAGAAGAATGAAACTCAACCATTCTCTTACACCGTACACAAAGATAAACTCAAAATGGATAAATGTGAGACAGGAATCCATCAGAATCCTAGAGGAGAACATAGGCAGTAATCTCTTCAATATCAGCCACAGCAACTTCTTTCAAGATATGTCTCCAAAGGCAAAGAAAACAAAAGTGAAGATGAACTTTTGGGACTTCATCAAAATCAAAAGCTTCTGCACAGCAAAGGAAACAATCAAGAAAACAAAGAGGCAACCCACGGAATGGGAGAAGATATTTGCAAATGACAGTACAGAGAAAAGGTTGATATCCAGGATATATAATGAACTCCTCAAACTCAACACACACAAAACAGACAATCATATCAAAAAATGGGCAAAGATATGGACAGACACTTCTCCAATAAAGACATACAAATGGCTATCAGACACATGAAAAAATGTTCATCATCACTAGCCATCAGGGAGATTCAAATTAAAACTACATTGAGATATCACCTTACACCAGTTAGAATGGCCAAAATTAGCAAGACAGGAAACAACATGTGTTGGAGAGGATGTGGAGAAAGGGGAACCCTCTTACACTGTTGGTCGCAATGCAAGTTGGTGCAGCCTCTTTGGAGAACAGTGCGGATATTCTTCAAGAAATTAAAAATAGAACTTCCCTATGACCCTGCCATTGCACTCCTGGGTATTTACCCCAAAGATACAGATGTAGTGAAAAGATGGGCCATCTGTACCCCAGTGTTTATAGCAGCAATGGCCACAGTCACCAAACTGTGGAAAGAACCAAGATGCCCTTCAACGGATGAATGGATAAGGAAGATGTGGTCCATATACACTATGGAGTATTATGCCTCCATCAGAAAGGACGAATACGCAACTTTTGTAGCAACATGGACGGGACTGGAAGAGATTGTGCTGAGTGAAATAAGTCAAGCAGAGAGAGTCAATTATCATATGGTTTCACTTATTTGTGGAGCGTAACAAAAAGCATGGAGGACATGGGGAGTTAGAGAAAAGGGGGTTGGGGTAAATTGGAAGGGGAGGTGAATCATGAGAGACTATGGACTCTGAAAAACAATCTGAGGGTTTGAAGTGGCGGGGGGGTGGGAGGTCGGGGTACCAGGTGGTGGGTATTATAGAGGGCACGGATTGCATGGAACACTGGGTGTGGTGAAAAAATAATGATACTGTTATGCTGAAAATAAATACATGAAAAAAAAAAAAAGAAAAAAAAAAAAAAAGAGTTCTTTCCTCTCCTAGGACCTGGAGTTGCTATTTCCTAGAAAAACCATTGCTTTAAAAGACCTTTCCAGGCCCTAACTCACCCTTACTCCTATCAGGATCCCAAAGCTGACATTTTGTTACTGACCCAGTTTCTCTATATACTGCTGCGGACATGACATTTTTGAATGGAGGCCTTCATGCAGGAAAATGGTGACCACAGATATGGGACAGCTTCAATCTCATCTAAGGCTGAGGCACTTGGCTCACCAAATTTTTACTCCTTTCTAATACTCTGTATTCCTGGGTCAGCCTCTGTTCTAGTTCCTTCGACCACAGCCTGGACTACCATAAGCCCTCACTTTTGCTCCTTACCCAAATCACTTAGTAGGAGAAATTGGACCATACTTTTCTATGGTATAAGAAAATCTACCTGCAGTATTATGTGCAACAATCAGCATATAGGAAAGAATTTAAGGAATTTTCTTCCTTGTCTAGGATCCTGAAATATATCACTTAGGGGAAGTTATGAAATCTGCCTTACCTATGTGCTTACTGTTTTAAGTGAATAATATATCTCTCTGAGTATAACATAGAATGCCTACATCATAGACATTATGTTGTCACAGAGCCCAGCATTATAAAAGGAATTTACTATACCATAGTGTGGTACTCTACATTTTATCCCCTTAAGAAGAATTTTTGTAGATATTGTTTGTAAGTACTTAATTAAATGATATTGCATACTCCATCAGGATAGTCAATGGGATTTTTCCTACCTCAACATAAAAGTGCAAGCATTACTCTTTTATAATTTGTAACGTCATTCTTTCACAGTGAAATTGGCTTCTTCAAAAACTTGAACATTGAAAGTATCTGAGAATAGAACAGACTCTATTAAAATCGTGAAGGAAAAAAATCATGATTTAATTTATTGAGGAAATTTCAAACACATTTGCCTACTTTCAAATAAATAATGAAAAAGAGAAATTGAGAAATACATTGCTTGATGAGCCACTCATATGTTTGAGTGTTTTAAAGGTATCTTCCGGGGTGCCTAGTTGGCTCAATGGGTTAAGCCTCTGCTTTCAGTTCAGGTCATGATCTCAGGGTCCTGGGATCCAGACCAGCATCAGGCCCTCTGCTTGGCAGGGAGCCTGCTTCTCCCTTTCCCTCTGCCTGTCTCTCTGCCTACTTGTGATCTCTGTCAAATAAATAAATAAAATCTTTAAAAAAAATAAATGTATCTTCAGACAGCCATACACATATGTACATACACACATGGATGTTTGCAGCATAAGTACACAAGGAATATATTCTGGTATGTCCAGAATAATACACAAAGAAGGATTAGAAAGCCAGAGACCTGAGGTCTTGTCCTTTTCTACACGTATTCATGTTTAAGATCTTAGACAAATTACTTTACTTCTTTAGCTAGCTGTTACAAAAAATTTAAATCAGGACAAAGAACATGTATGTTAGTTTTCCTTCCCTCGCATGTGCTAGACATTGTTAACTGATCTCGACATTCATTTCCACTGGGCAGGGTGGCAGTCTCAAAACTTTTCAGTACTAGGCTCCAGGCAATACCTCCAATTGATTCGATTTTACACCTGATATAAAACCTATTGGTCGTCCCAGGCAGATGCCCATAAATATTCCTTGTGTAAGATCATTAAAAAATACATACCTTCTTTCATACTGAAAGAATTTGGAGCCTGAAAAGAACTCATTCACATTCATGTGCATAAAAGCAAAACAAGTGCTTAAAGTATGAAAATTTGTATATCTTTAATCACAGATATTCTTTCTTCATCTCCTTCTAGAATACACTGCATATAAATAGGCAAAAATGCATTTTATTTTGCAGCATATTCTCAGGAGAATCTCAGGAGGATGGAAACTCCCCTGATTCCTTGACAACACAGAAAACTGGCATTGTCAGGAAAAGATGTTTCTTTGCATTTGACCTAAATATAGGGACACACACTAATATTTCCATTCTTATCTTTTTGCAACACAGTTTTTATTTATGCTCAGTATCCTTCCACAAAAGAATTGAGTCAGCTCGTAAAAATTGCATATATTATGATGCAATTTCTTGCTTTTCTTTTATTTCTACTATTATTAAAAATTCTACTGAGTATATTTACTTTCTAGAAAAAAGATTACATTTAGAACTACACTTCTTCCCATAGAGTATGTTTCTTAAGAGCATATGCCATAGTATCTTATATTTTATACTTATCCTCTTTTTGAGTGACCAGTCTCATTTCTAAATTTTCCTATATCTTTAAATAATGAGGTTATTTCAAGCATTTCAAAATGAGTAATTAATTGCCTAGCCTGAAATACGTCTGGTATCAAAGTACTAATGCCTGAATTAATTTTCAACTTATAACTGTTTTCATTTACACCTACTTCCTTGGTAGTTATTTAAGGCAATTTCATCTTCCCTGTCTGTAGCTTATATGTTAATGTATTTCATTTTAATGAACACTTTTTTAAGCTGCAGAAGTAGGCCAGACGCTATCAGAATGTGTCATAAATGAGGAAATCTGACTCAAAGATAAAACTTTCCGATGAAAAGGTTGAAAGGAAATGGTACAATGGAGATACTTTTAAGTCATAGCTGAGACAAAAGTCATCTGAAATATATTGCTGTAATAGGTTTGATCCTTTTCTAGGAAGTGAACAGAAATGAACACATCTGTTTGTGCCTAGTTTTTTTAAGAATTTTATCTAAGTCTGTGGTGTACACACAAGCTAATCTGCCAAAAAAATATGATAACTGATAGTTTTCAAAATTACTTGTTATTTGACTGAACTCAAATTTGAGTATGTAGGTAGAGCCTAAGTTTCCTTTTACTATTAGCATACTCCTAATAATTACATTTAATTTGGTACAAAATTGTCTCTCTTATTTAACACATTTCCTTTTGTTAGTATTGAATATCTTCATCACAGGACATTTTAAAAGTAAGATTTAATAGTAAATTAGGCTTGCAAAAAAGAACTTTTTATTGCAATAGCGAAGTCAGCATCCTAAATGAGGATTCATTGCTTTAATTAATACTTTTGAGAATTAATAAAAATAGTTTTGTTGTTTAGCTTTCATCTTCATGCCTTTCAGACATATTAGATGCTAAAGTAGGCAAATAAGAATGTTTTATCATTATATAAATAACTTTACTTAACTTTTTAGCCTTTAAAAAGTCTTCCTTTTTAGAATATTAATTTTTTTTCTATTATTGAAAAACTGGGCATTAATCAAGTATAAATGAGGCAAGTGTCAATCAAGTATTAGTTGTAGATCATATTATTTTGCTAATTAGACATTATGTTGCTAATTAGAGACAATATTTTTAAAGAATAGAATACTAATATAAAATCAAACAATTGTATTATGCTCTTAGTATTTCAGTAATCAGAGGCCGCTTAATTATCCGTGAGTCAGTGACCTGTTTAGCCTGGGAGGGGTTCTTAATTTTCAAGAAAAAATTTGTGTGTTAAGGAAGAATGAGTCACTTAATTGTTCAAAAGGTGAAAAGTTTGCAGCCAGAAAATCATCTGTTATTTGGAGTTTCTCACCCTCCTGCATCTTATTATTGTTCTTAATTTCCAAGAAATACAACATATGTTGTTAAATCTCTATTCTGGGATGGAACTCTTCTCATAGACCTCATTATCCTCCTTTTTCTAGTAAAAGTATTTAGATAATCTAGAAGAAAAATCTGTAGCCTAATTTATTATTTCTCTTACTTAGAAAATATATTTTGAGCATTGAGTTCCTCGGTCTCACCAGTAGATTGCCAGAATCAAAGATGCCCTGCCTGTAGAGCCTGGTAGAATGTTGGAATGAGATCAGTTCAGGCACTTAAAGGGGACACTTCAGAGCCTCAAAGTTCCAGGAAACCAAGAATCTTAAACTTAAGATTTTTCAGTGTCCCTGGTGAACAACACCAAGAAGTTACCCCAAAAGTTCTCAGCAGTTTCGCTTTACTATCCTTTCTGAAAGTGTACTCTTTCAAAAGAATCCATTTTCCCCACGATAGGGGAGGAGGAGCCATTTGGAATTCAACTTGAGCCAAAAAAGCAACCAGCCTTTAGAGTAATGGATTGAGAAGTCCTCCTTGAATAAGGCAGCTCTGTGTCCCCTTCCCTCTCAAATTACAAATGACATTTATTTCATATCATACCCCAGCTTAAACAGTAGCCCCTCTCACATATTTCTAAGCAAATATATTATTTCTTACAAGCTAACTCGGATGCTTGGTAGTGGATGCTTGGAAGTTGCAACTGGTTGATTAGCAACCTATCAGGGAAGAAGGGTGAGTAGGAGATGCCCACATGCTATGTTATGCTTCCTGCCCGAGAGAGAAATAATTTCCTTTCTGAATCTGGGTTCATGATATTACTTGCCACATAAGAATAAAGATTTTTAGAATGTTTGCTTCTTACAAAGAATATATAGGTAAAGATAACATGCATTTGTTCTTTGTTCACAAGGAAGAAGGCAATGGACTTTTTGCTCTGTATAGTGACCAGGAGTGAGTTTGATAGGAGAACTACTGAGTATGCACCTAGAGCATAGGGATAATCAGTCTCGGTGTTCGAAGTTTAATAAGTTGCCAAATTCTATTCTTTTTATAGGTAACTTAAGAAAGTGAAGTCAACAAAGATCCCTTAAAGGAAAACAAATATTCTCTACTAAGGCCATATGCACTGTATCCCTGAATGCATGAAAATCACTTCTGGCGCTTCTTTATTACTCTCTGTGACCGTAAGAGTTGAGAATATCTTTAAATGTCCTTTACCCTCACTGGACTATTAGTGATTCATAGGTTTGAGGAAGATATCTTTGAGACATTCTTCCAGATTTTTGCTGTATTTCTGCTTGATAGTATCAAGCAGAAATCAATATCAAGCAGAAATCAATATATATCTTACATATCAGCTAATAAACTTAGTAAAAGGTATTTACTATGTTACACAATTCAAGAAAATATATAGCTCATCTCTTACTTGATATGGCCAGATCATAAAAGATGGTACAGAGTTCCAAACCTGACATACCTAGTTAAATAATATTATGTATGGTACTTATAAGATGTCACTTACTAGACCTTTCCCCTTTAAATAAAAATAAAATACTTTTTAGATGAACTATGAAAGCCCAGATTCATCAAACTTTAAGGCAGGAGAGCAGTCTCTATATTGCATTGAAACCTGGGGTTCCCCTGCTGGATTTTAGCTTTTGAAACATAGAATTCATATTTTCATGTAATATGTCTGAAAATGTTCCTGCCTTGTATGTCTGAGACAATCTGCTCATTACCTACTCAAGAGAATGACCAGACAACAAGTGGGAAGTATTTGCTGAAGAGGTCCACAAAGCTCTATTAGTTAATAGGAGAGAATTTCTCAACTCTCTGAAGAATTAATATGATGTGGCCATTTGGTCAAATTGAATGTTATGGTTTACTTAGCAATTTCAGAAGCATTTACTATGATAATATATGAATCTTGGTGCACACATGATCTTAGATATACACAAAATTCTAAGAAAAAATCATTAATGTGCAACAATTCATTATTCTATCCTCTTAGTGACAATCTACAATCTACTTCTCCTGTCCCTTCTTATGACTATATATGGTGACAAATCTTCCTAATAAGAAGGGATACAGAACAACAGGTGTGCAAAATAGCAAAATAAAAACACCTCAGCAGATGTGTAATTTTTATTTTGCATGAAATGAATAGGAATGTGGAAAGTATATTTTGCAAAGCATGAAAAGTCCTTCAATTAGGAAAGCTATGAGTTAGAATGGTTTTGGAAACATTCTATGGATTGATTTGAAGAATCCAGGAAAGACTGTCCCCACTGCAGACACCTAAATTCTGTGAAGACTGATTGTAGCTAAAGAATTAATTCTTTAAGGCAGGTATAGTTCACCTCCCACATTGCTTTTGGAAAAACACAAATACCTTTGTGAAGGCATATTTGAAAGACAACTCCATCGAGGATGGCACCAAAACAAACAAACAAACAAACAAACAAACAACAACAACAACAAAACCCTGAAAAAATTCAGGGAGAGAATGGAAGGTAACAGAGTCTTAAATACTTAAATACTGGTATGTGAGGGTTTGGAATTGCTGATTCTTAAATTTGTATTTCTCTGATATTTTCTCATGATTAGATTAAACATATATATTTTGGGGGAAAAATACCACAGAGCTGATGCTCCTTTCTCTTCCTATCATATCAAGAGCATATTATGTCACTATGTCTTATTACTGGTGATATGAACCTTAATTGCTTAGTTACAATAGTTCTTGTCATGCTTCGATGCCATAAAGTTATTATTTTTCCTTTGAATATCCTCTGTTCACTCATAAGGAGTCACTAAGTCCAGTCCATACTGAAGGGTAAAGGAATTAAACTCCACCTCTAAAGGGTAGAGTATATCTGTTCAGATCACCACTGTGATTAATACATATTTTGAGACAGATACCTCGAAGATATGAAATATCCTGTTTCTATATAAAAGTGTTTTACTTAAAAGAAGTTTTTTAAAGAGTGTTTCACTTATTTTAAGATACAGCAGATTTTGCCTGCAGCAATAATTACTATGGTGTTCTGACGATGGCTCTCTCTTGTTCTCATTCCTACATTTAATAATTGGAATTCTAGAAGGAAGGATAGTTTTTCCCCTTTGTATATCTATTAAACAACATATTTACATCAGTGTGAACTTATGGATATTTATTTATTTTTTGAATTATAGTTCAGTACTATGAGTATTTACTCTGAAGCTCAAATTATTCGAGTTTTGGTCATTCGGGGCTCTTTTGGGTAGTTCCCATGTCCTTTTGGCATGACCCTCATCCCTTTTTTTTCTTTCTCCTACTTCCTTAAATCTTGGCACCACAAGATATTCTAAACTTACCTTGTATTTTTCCTGCTCCGTAGAATCAGCCATTTCTCCAAGCATACTGCTTTCTTTTATTGAAGAATTGTATTAGAAACCAAGATCTTGGTCTTAGAAGTGCTTGTTGCTGTTGGAGTGTTTGTGCTTCTAGGCTTCTCAGGGGGCAGTATTAGAAAATGTGTCTATGTATATTATCCCATATATACACACATCTAATTTTATTTCTGTATCTATCTATATATACATTAAAATCAACATGAGGTCATATTGATATTCTCAATCAAGCACCACATGGTTAATTCTAGCATTTTACGTTTGCTTATTTGTAATTTTTTTTTAGACAATGGGAAAGTTGACCCTGATTATCTATAATATATCTACTTAAGTGCTCAACCCTAATATACATGCAATATTAGTTTCAGAATTGCTAGCCATAATCTTGTGAGAGATGAATTTGCCAACTGGAATATAGTTCATTTTTATCTTTAGCCTTACAGTATCAAATCAAAAGATAATTTTACAAAGTTTCTTAAATCAGCTCCTTTCTTTCTCACTCATTCCAGTGTGGTTATGTGATTCATTTGTTACACAGTTAGATTCATTTGTCACAGTCTGCATTCCATCTTGGGTTTCCCTAGCATCCTGTTCGATTTTTTAAAAATTTGCATACAATAAAGTTTGTTTTTTAATGTGTAAATTTCTATAGGTTTTGATAAAGGCACAGAGTTGTGTATCGGCTACCATAGTACCACATCATCCCAAAAGCTCCAAAAGCAAAGTATTTTGACACAAACAAATGAACAAAACAGCAATACACAACAACAACAACAACACTTTACACTTTCAATTGAATTCCTAAAACATATATATGAAGTACTGGCCAGGTTGAATTGTGATTGGCTCCAGAGAGATCCCACTATTTTTAGGGTACCTAATACTCAGAAAAATATTAACAAATACACATACTTTGCCACACTAATCTTTCTCTCTTTCAAAAGATTATTTATTTATTTATTTGGAAGAAAGAGAGAGAGCATGTGCATGAGTTGGGGGAGGGCAAAAGGAGAGAGAGAGAAGCTCAAACAGACTCCTCACTGAGCTCTAGATGGACCTGATCTCAGGACCCTACAATCTTGACCTGAGTGGAAACCAAGAGACAGATATTTAACTAACTAACCCAGGCATCCCACCACACTATTTCTTAAGTCACAATATAGTTCAGATTATCATTGTGGCAAATAAAATTTTCAGGGATTCCAAATGTTGTACCTATTTCTCAGTCTGCAAAAGACTCCCAAGATTTCAGCTTGAACCTGCTTTTCAATCTTCAGTCATTTCCCTTTTTGCTTTTTATATTCTATCCAGTGTTTTTTCAAAATATTGTGTGAAGACCAGCTGCATCACCTTTGCATCTAGTTCAGTGTCCATGGTTATCACCTACACAGGTACTACCCTAGTCCTGAAGAGGTTGTGGTGTTTGTGGTGGTGGTGGTGGTGATGATAATGATGGTAACTATATTTAGAAGTTATCATTTAAGGATTGTCTACATGCGCTTTCATTTTATTTATTTATTTATTTATTTATCAAAGATTTTATTTATTTATTTGACAGAGAGAGACAGTGAGAGAGGAAATACAAGCAGGGGGAGTGGGAGAGGGAGAACCAGGCTTCCTGCTGAGGAGGGAGCCTGATGTGGGGCTCCATCCCAGGACCCTGGGATCATGACCTGTGCTAAAATCAAGTGTGAGTTGCTTAGCCAACTGTGCCACCCAGACATCCCTTATATGCACTTTTATAAAGAACTTTCATATATAACTTACAATGACCCTGAGAGATACTATAGTATCTATTTAAAGATGAGGAAATTTAATCTCAGAGATTATCTCCAGGCTATAAATCTGTTAAGTAGCAGAGCTAGGGCTTGAACCCAGATCTTTTTCATATTTATTACTCTTCTTATTATCTAGGTAGAAGCCCTTCAGTGCCATCAAGGGGGAGAAGTAACAAAATCAGCATTTATGACATATGATCTTGTGCCAGGCATTGCATAATATTTCATCTCATTCAATTTACTGCCATTCTTTCAATGCTGTAAGGTAAATAATACCAAATGAAGACATTGGTACTCCAAGAACAACCTTCCCAAAGTCACCTACCAGGTTTCAGTCTCAAATTCTTGAGAAAAATTCCATCTTCTTTCCACAAGATCACTCTAGACTTTTGTTAGAGTGATTAGAATTACCCTTAGCCATCAAACCCAATGTTTTGTGTCTCTTGTAGGTAAACACTTTGGGTCTCATAAAGGACCAGCCAAGATTCAAAGAGCCACTAAATGAGAAAGGATTTGATACTATATAAAGGGATGAGCTTGATATTCATTCTCTTCTGTGAAGTAGGGTAGATTCTCCTGACTTTAATCTCCTAGCTCTCTGAAAACTGGATCTAAGTCAAGAGCCGTAAGAAAGCCTGTAACTTTTGCTAGCTAGCTAGAACAGGATATGAATCAGGGTCCACTTTGCATGAGCAATATGGAATTGACAAGCTATTCAATGTCTCAGACATTCAATTTTATGTTCTGTAAAATTGAGAGCTATGTCATCATGTTGCAGGAAGGATTAAATAATATACTGTACATGAAGTCCTTAGCACATTCTGGCTATGATTATGAGATCAAATCTTAGGACAGGCAACTTTCAATCTCACTAAGCCATTCCAACAGCCCCACTTTTCTGTTAGCCACTAAAGTGATCAAACAAGTTTAAGAAGTTTATCAAGAATATAATCAAAGCAAGCTCATAACAAAGATCAATAGTCCTATTACTTTTGATTCAGCATTTACATTCCAAGTGTCTCCATAACCACTGTGATTATACATCCTGATTTGCTTGGGACGATCCCTATGTAATTTTTAATAGGGCCTTCTTTTACTCTCAGAAGTTTCCTGATTTGGATGATAAGCTATATGATCACACTATTTAACAGGGTATTCTTCTGCATTCACTAATTTCTCTGTCTTTTACTTCTTAAATAGAAGAGACTTAGCGAACTGGATAAAATTATATGCCCACCTGAATTTACAAATGCCTACCTACAAGCCACATTTGAATGGATAATTCTAAACATTTTATATAATGACAATAGAGCAGCTAATTTTAAAAAAGATTTATTTATTTATCTGGTGGGGGAGGGGCAGAGGGAGAGAATCTTAAAGCAGACTCCCCATGATCATGGAGCCCCATACAAGACTCCATCCTGCAGTCCATGAAATCATGATCTGAGCAGAAACCAAGAGACAGAAGCTTCACTGACTGAGCCACCGAGGCACCCCTTAAGAAACTATTAAAGCAACCATTTTAAATGGAAATATTTAAGATCCCATATTTTCAATATCATTGTTTCTCCATATACTTTGGTGTTCAAACAGCTAAGGGCAACCATGAATCTTGGAAACACAGATACTTAAGAGTCCTGTGTGACCAATCATGTTGAATTCTAAAGTCTTAGAGTTGAACAGATGGTTTAGGTGTCATTTTAGTATCTGTTCTGCCTCTATGAAAAAGAGAAAAAAAAGTGACAAAGTATTCTTTTTAGGTCTTTCTTTCATGAATATGCATAAATATAGCATTCATGAATCACTGAGATGTAGGAAACTGTTAAATTGCATTTTTGCTAGAGTTTAAAAAAACATATGATTAACCATACTTCTGACTCTGAGTAATTACACTTCCTTACTTAGAGGTCATTTTCTGAATCTGTTCCACTGCTGGCTTGTAGGCTGAAGTGAAATGGAAGCACAAAGATATACTAATGATGAATTATTAAAGATCTTTTTATTCTCTTGTGATTAAAAGTCTTTCTAGTTGCAATGTAGGTGCCAAAGGTTTGATTCAGATTATCATGAATAAATCATATGGATTATTTAGCAAAATTAAAAAAAATAGTAATGAAAGTATAAAAAGAGCAAACCTTCTCATTAGAACTTATTCTGTGTTAACGTTTCTGTTGTTATTTTGACATCTATTTGAAAGAACGAATTTTCCTCAGACTCTAGAAAAATCTTATTTTCATCTTTAAAGTGCTGCATATGTATCCTCAGATGTACCTTGGTATTTTTCCTGGTTCTAGGACAAAGATAGCAAATATATTGCAGTGCTTACCATTACTCCCATCATACACCTGCTAATATGAATAATCTGGATGTTTCCTCCAACATACTTCATAGTCATTTACATTCCAACATTCAAAGAAGGCACTCCCAAGTAAGTAGCCCTAGAATCCCGTTTAAATCTAAATACCTTCCCCAGTATAGATCTACTCAAGCACACAAGGCCTTTGAATTCTCCCTTACCTTTAAAAACTGCTGTAGAAAATTACTTGGATATTTAGTTGACCTTTTTCTCTCTAGTCAAGGGACTTCATTCCCTTCTCCTTTAAATCACTTGAATAATAGCATCTTTTGCAGGCTATCCTCTGGCTGTAGTCTTAAAACCTCAGTGAGTCCAACAACATTTGTTTCTTGCCCACGTAATTTGCTGACTGTAGGTCAACTGCAATACTGCTCTTTGTCCATGTGTCTTCCTTGTTTTAAGGCCGTGTCCAAGGCCTATCTCTTCCCTGGTTCAGGCCCATCACATGGTTGAGGGAAAGTCTCATAAAGAACTATTAATAGTTCTTGGGACTTTTTGTCTATATGTGGTATATTCCACTTTAGCTATTTCATTGGCCCAGAGAAAGTCACATAGCCACGGGTGTCAACAGTAGGGAGGACTTGCGCATCATTTAGAAATTGGTAGATTTGTGTAATTGTCTTATAGGAGGGAAGTGACTATTTATGAAAAATAGTAGTATGTTCCACAGGCATATACTTCTTTGTTTGTTTTGTAGAGAGCTATTGTTCCATGGAACATATTGGGGCAGGGATTATAGAACTACCTTCTACTTAAGTGCAGCCTAAGAAGATTTCAGGTTTCCTGCTGATTCTGGAAGATGCTTAATCTTCTGGAAAGACATATCTATGGTTTTTGCCTGGGAGCTGGTAGATAAATGGACAGTTCATGAACTCAAGATATGGTTGATTTTTCCCTCTATGTTTTCATGTTGCTTTGCACCTGGACTCTATGAGCTAGATCAGAGAAAGCCCACAGAGCATTTTTGCAGAATAATGTCCTAAATGCCCATGTAATTTTAATTATAGACCAAGCTTAAATGGATAATTTAAAATATGCTCCAATCATACAGAGGGAGAGTAAATTATCTTCTATTATTTACTGAAAGAACTAGAAAGACAAGTAAATGGTTGCTAAGCCTTTTGCTATCACTTGGGGAAATAAGTGAGTATCAAAAATAGTAAAACTATGAGCCTGAAGGAACATAGGAGTGAGATTTATTTATTTTTTGTGACATTTTCATAATAGAGGGAAATTTGAAATAAGCACAGGAATAGAATTTTACAGGGAACACTGCCTGTCTCGTGTAAAGAAGGGTGACAACTTTAATCAATAATTTTTAGCATTTGAAACCTGGCAATGGTAGCTGAAAGAAAGAATCACAGTGTTGAGTGAAAGTGTGGGGGACTTGTCCCAGCAGGCTGACATGAGATGACTTGAAAATGATACGCTAGTGGTGTCCTTTGTCCTGACTGTAGGTGATAGATGACTTTTATACAGAATGGGCATGCTGATCAGAAAAACAAAACAGAACAAAACAAGAAAAACAAAACCAACCTTCCAATCTATCATTTCAAAGTAAACATGTACTTATGTTTGTAGGGGAAAAGATGAAGGCCAAAGACACTCCATATTTATTAAAACCTCTACTCTTGCCACTCAAAAGGTTTTTCATTACCTCGGAGCTCCTTAGAAATGTGTAATCTTAGGCCCTTCTCAGGCCTCATGAATCAGAATCTGCATTTTAACAAGATTCCCAGGTGATTTGCTTGGATATAACAGTCTGAGAAATACTGCTCTAGGACGACCAGCTCCATGCGGGGGAATATGTCTATCACTGTACATAACAGTCACCACATAGTCATACTTTTGTTTCCAAAATTTAAGAATTAGAGCACTTACTATAACTCTTATAAATGTGGCAAATAAAAACTATTTATTTCCCTCACTCTGCCATGTTCCCTTATTTTCATTTTTTTCCTCTAAAAACAGAGAAAAATAAAAACTCCTGTTTCTTTAGCACCTCAATCTTCTATGATCAAACCCGAGTGCTTCTTTACTCATTTTCTCTTATCCCCTCCACCCCTGCTTAGCACTCACAAGTACAAAGAGGTACTCCAAGCACTAAAAACTAAAAAAAAAAAAAAAAGTAAGAAATTTGATCATAATTTTCTTTTGTAGTTTAAAGAAATAAGAAAAAATTTTTATGAGTAACTATGTTTTATCAGTTCTTGATATCAATAGCTTTCATACAATTGCCAAGGCAACAAATAATATGTGGGTACTAGAGACTACTTATTAATCAGTCTCACGAGGATAAAACTGGAACTCACAGGTCATATAATCATTGACTCATCACCAGAAGATTTAGAGATAACTTTCTCCCAGGCCCTGAGAACTCAGGTGACTTTCCATGTTCTCTCATTGCAGACCTGTGGCTAAATCTCAAGTCTTCTGATTCCTAGTTTGGGGTTCACCTACTTCTACTATTATACTACTTCTAAAGAGAAGCCAAAAGTACCTGTCAACCAGAAATGATCAGGAAAGCATGCAAATTTTGCATGGTATTTTCAGGTGAAGAACCAGCACTGATATCCTCTCCTTATGGCCCATTTATTGAGAGGTAAGCAGGTAGAATAAAACAGTAGTAAAGAAAACACTCCCTGATGGTTCCTGGGAGGAAGTCATGCTTCTACTGCTTTGAGCCTTTCTATGAATGCTATCCAGAAACAGGGTTGGATCAGATTCCCACTGAGATCCTACTTGACTTAATCCTTGGCTTGAGGTTACTAAAGAATTACGACATATTCAAAAGAAAAGAAAAGGAAAAAATAAACAGCTGGAGTTTGTGTGCTTGTGCATGCATACACACACACACACACACACACACACACACACACACACACACACACACAATAGTTTAAGCCTGACTAAGACTTTTAGGATTCATGTCATTTCTTGTATACAGACTTCATCACAGTTCTTAGTGGTTTTCGGTAATAAGCTATTTGCTTAGCAGGGAAAATAAGTCTCTCCCTATGATTGCCAACATTGTACTGGTCTCTGTGCAGAGCATATTTCCTCATCAAGAACTCAGGCCCTCTAAATAGGATAGAGCAACAAGTATTGGCATGCAGACAGGAACACACAGAGAATGCCAGCTGACTCCTGACTTTCTTCACCAGGTACACAGAGAGACAGAAAAAAGAAACAGCAAGAAGTTTGTGGGGGAAAGGAATGTGAAATAAATATGATGGAACATGTGGAGTCAAAGATATTAAAAAAACGCAGAATACTATGGGGGCAAGGAGGGAGCGGATTAGGCTGGAGAAGATAATGTTCTTAGGAACATTTTAGGTAGGAGTATCTTCTTTAACAGACTTCTGTAATTCTTTAAAGCCTTTCAAATTTACTTTTTAGATACTGCCCATTTTGATAAAATCTTCCTGTTGATCTATGTTCACATCTAAGTCAAATCATAAAAAATATATGGTATGAATTAACAACATCTGCACACAGAAAAGGATGCCATTGAAGATAGAGGCAGAGATCGGGGTAATGCTGCCACTAGCCAAGGGACGCCAAGGATTGCTGGCAACCTCCAGAAGTTAGAAGTGAGGCATAGAATAGATTCTTGGAGACTCTGGAAGGAACCAATCATGCCAATACCATGATTTTGGACCACCAGAACTATGAAGGAATAAATTTCTGTTGTTTTAAGCCACCCAGTTTGTGGTAATTTGTTATGACAGCCCTAGGAAATGAGTATAGCTATTTAAGTGAATGGATTACTAATAATACCTTAACTTTTCTAAGTATCTGAATTTCTAATATCTTGATTTTCTCTTTAGAAAAATGCATCCACAAGGTAAAACAATTTATAGTATTTTCTATACTTTATAGGCAAGGAAACTAAGACACAGCGAAGGCATCAAGTGGTAATAAAATTGTTAGCCAATTTTTTTAAAAGCATGTGTTTAACATTATACTCTATCAGACAATTGCTGTGGCAGTCTTTGTGCATCTTTTCATTTATTCCTAAAGACAATATTCTCTGTCATATGGGTATTACATCCTCCAGATGAAGTAACATGCTGGTAAGTAACAGAGCTGGATTTGAACCCAAGTCTCTGGTCTAACTGCATTCATGCTCTTAAACAGGAGTCAACAAACTTTGTCTCTAAAGGGCCAGATAGTAAATATTTTTGGTTAGGTAGGCCAAACAATCTCCTTACCAACTTCCCCATTCTGGTTGTGAGCAGCTAAATACATAATACATAAGCAAATGCGCAAGGCTATATGCCAACACAACTTTATGGGCCATGAAATTTGAATTCATATGATTTTCATATGTCAATGCAATATTATTCTATTGACTTATTCGACCATTTATAAAGGTAGAAGTCACTCTTAGTTCATAGGTCATGCAAACATGGGTAAATGGCTGGATTTGGTCCAGGGGCAATAGTCTGCAGACCTCTGTTCTCATTAATGACAAGATAGAAGGAGTTGGCCATGAAAAAGTCCTAGGAAGTTAAACCTAAAATATACTCTAGTAGAATACAAGAATTTTACTTACTTGAATTAAGAAACAAATATTTGGTTTCAATTACTTTGTTGTAATTCAAAAATCCAAAAAAAAATTGAGGGTGTCTCTCTTATAGCACAGGATGCAAAGGTGTCCCCTCTTCTCCACTCTCTAAAGTCAAGTTTAATTGGCCAGTAAGGTCTTCTGTGAAAGATAAGTGAATAAAGTTTTTGTGTAGAAGGATAAAATGGGTGTGGGTAGAGGCCAGAATAGGGAAAGATTGGCTCTTATTGAGAAGAAACAAAGAAGAATGATACATTTTAGGGCTTTGTTAACTGGACCTTGATCCAGAGGGAGTTGTCAAAAATTGTCCTGCGGGATGGAGAGGCAGTGGGTTAGGAACAGTTAAGGGGGTGGACTCTGGAGAGATAAAAGTAAAGAGCAATTATGGAGGGACCAGGAGGCAAACTTGAGCTTTCTTCTTGCCAACAGAGAGGACTGACTTCAGAATAACTTTCATCTAGGGATAAGCCAGTCGGTCACCAGTTCTATCTGGAGGAGGACTCTCCACATTGCCTTTCCCAAGACTTGCACAACACGACTAATGTTAGATGGAACAAAAGATGTTTATGTCTCTCCTTGACTCCTTTCATTGCCATGTAAATACTAAATCATCATACTGATAGGCCATCGGATGAGATCATAAGAAGCCATGTCCCCAGTGTCTCCTCCACTTGAGTCTATGGGAGGTGGAATGAAGAAATGTGACCCTCTTAAAATGAGGAAATGTTTTTTGATGTGCCCTGTTAATATCCTAAATCTGTGGTTTAGCCCCCCCCCTTTTTAATCACAGCTCAAATTTTAAATGTAAGGTAATCAGTCTACTCTCTTTTAAAATCTTAATTGTCACTAACAGAAATAGAGAATACAGTAATGTATTGAATCAAAGAATTAAGCATTAGGAGTCTCAGTGAAGCTTTTTGATTCCTTGAGGACAATTTGAGACTAATGGAGACAAGAAGGAGATGTCTCAATTTTATTTAGAGAAATGCAGACCCACACAACATTATTTTCTTTGCTCTTTCATTGTGATTTTCCTGCTCTCATTCCCATTTCCATCATATTCCAAAACTATGTACTTGAGATAAAATTTATTAAGTATTACAGAGTTCAGTGCAGTTTCAAAAGTGAATTTTCTATATAGAGCCTGCTATGAATGTCAAAGCTGAGTATTGGAAAAATGACTTGAGGGAAGATTGTTCTAAAAATAATATTTCCAGCAAAAAGCAGAAATGATATAGGAATTGATAAGTGTTTGCTATTACCTATACTTTAGTCTAATCGTCTGTGCTTTTTTGAACAGTTACTTACATTTTTTAGTAATGTTTGTTTATATGCAGCTAGTTTTCTGCTTTCTTGATACTTAGAATAAAATTCAGGTAAACTGTGCAATTGCTCTTCTATGGCCTGATTTCCACATAATGGAGACATGTAAGAATTCACAGTTTTTTGTTATTCATTCTGGATTTCATATTGTAATTGATTTCTGTCATTGTTCAGCTCACAATAAAGCATATCAGCATATGCAATGTATAAGTTCAAATATTCATAAAATGATAGCATTTGCATCCTACTCATTCAATCAACACTGTCAGTTAGATTGTCAGTTAGATTACAAATTTCCTTGGTTGTTTTAGGGAAGTCGTTTTATTCACTTGTTTATGAAGTGAGCAGATTAGAGATTGCTTCAAGCTTCCTTGACAGGGAATATGCATTCTACACCCAAGAGCCCTAAGACTTTAGAATATGATGAGGTGTAGTGAGGAATCATTTCTGCTAAATGTTTAGTCCTTGCACCACTGATTCTATACTTTTACCCTTGAGATACTGTCTAGAGACCCCAGGGAGAAAACCTGGGAGAACAGAAACAGGGCTGGGCTGAGTCCCCCAAGGAACTCAGGTCATCTGGATATTCCAGAGGAGCAAATTCAGAGAACAAGTAATTTGTTCATTATCAGTCAGTTAAATACTTACTGAAGTTACTATGTGATGAGTCCAGTGCTGGGAATTGGCTTTCCACTGGTAAATAAAAGAACATATAAGCGGGGATGTGAATAAACACCCTAAAATAAAAGGGTAAGAATCTATTTATCTGTGTACGTATCTATATATGTGTCTGTATATGTAGTATGTAAAATAAAATTATAAGAATTATATGTATCTCATATGTGTATATGTATATATATGTGTGTATATGTAAGTGTATGTATATATATATTTCTTCAGGGTAAGAATCCTTTGTTATCTGTTGTTAAAAGCAATGTATCCATTTTAAAATTTTAGATTAATAAATCATTTCTCATAAGAAAGTCACTAAGAAAGAAAAATTAATAACATTAATAACCTGGTGGTGGAAGGAAGGATTGAGAGCAAGAAAAGAAGGGGGAAAGAATGCAAGCCAGCATGGTTTTAAGCTTGGAAGAGAGACAAAAAAACAAGAGAAAACAAAACAAAACAAAACAACCTATATTTGAGCACTTAACACAAGGTTTAGTTCATTTTGGAGAGAAATAAAGAGATTGATCTTTATTGCTGTTGGAACAATTTGATGACTCTTCTGAATCCTTAAAAAATTTTTCAGCTATGATCTAAATTATTGTTTTAAGGTTTTTGAAGTCACATTTACTTATTTATAAGATATATTGTAAGATAACCCAGTTTTATTGTGGTTACACATGGCTCTTGCCCTCACTAAGCACAGAGTTGAGATAATAAATATCTGATGCTTGGATTTTATTTGGGTTACTTTGAGAGAAACCTGCAGTGTGTCTCCTTGACCAAAGGAGATGGGAAGCACCATTAGATATGAGGTCATTGAGGATTTCTCTTCCCAGCTGTGCTATAAACTGGTGACTTGAGTCGTGTTTCAGGTGACCCTTGGAACAGTTCAAACATGCACGTGGTTCACACCTTCTCCATTCTTGCTTAAACACTATTTCTTCTCTGGTGGTTCTGGTCATACTGTAACAGATACTACTGAACTTTGTAAAACAGAGTAAAACTCCCACTATTTCTGTGACTTTGGCTTACTGACTTAATCTCTTGGTGTTTCGGTCTCCTACAAAATCAGAAAAAACCCACAAAACTTCCTATGCAAAACAATTTTGAGGACCAGATAAAGCATTTTAAATACTTAGTGTAATTTAGACAATGTTATCTGTTGATTCTCATAATCTATTGATACACAAAGGAGTTTTCTAAGGGAAGCCCATGTTTTAAAGGGAGAGAACAGCTTAGTCATTTTTAAAACAAGAAACTGTTTCTAGTTTGATCTTATAGGCTTGGTTTTTTTCATACATGGTATTTTCTTTGACAAGCGGTACACAGTTACATTTGTACCCCGATACCACAGACACTCTCACAGAACTTTGGAGGTCTTGAATATATCTTTTCCCCCACTAGCTCTGGTACATTAACTTGAGTAATATACTGTATCTGTATGACTTTACAAGTAATAGAATCACCTACACTTATAAACTGGAAAGTGACATATTACCACTACCCAGTAGTTAAATGTATCTTTCAGCTAAAAGATACCATATGAAATCTTTGTATTATAAATACTTCCCTTACTTGTAAATGCATACTTCTAGTGGTCAAATTATTTTATGCTGCACAGTAAAACTTTTCCTTAATGGTACTTATAAACCTTGTTTATACTGGGTGCTTTATTATTATTATTATTATCATTATCACTTTTTAAAGGAAAGTGTTCTGAAATATTACTGTATGACTCTAGTCACCTTTCTCTTTAACACATGAAGGCATGACGATTAAATTTTATAGAACAAATCACCATAGTCCCCAGAGGAAAACTGGCTAAAATGTTTATAAGTTTAAATGAAATTGAAGGGCTAGAGAGTTAATAAAGCATTTAGTTTGTAGCTGATAGCTAAGTTCAGAGCTTTTGTAATTGTGTGATGCTGTTTTGTTGTGCTTGTCTGGCTTCTGCTTATTTTCTCTACATTCATGGAAAAAGCCAGTTTTAGTGACGTCTATCTGTGATTCTAAGTATGTCAGCTAATGGCCAAATTAAACTGATCATCGGTCAAGAAGTGAAAGGAGTTTTCATTTTGAGCCTTGAATTAAACAAACAAATACATTAATGAGTGAAGAGCTCATATATATGTGAACATTCATATTAGAAATTGGGACACATTTTAGCCAAGAATAGCATTTTATTATTACTTCCTTCTTAGTCATGAATATATTTTGGGACAGACTTATCTAAAGTTTTCTGAAAGTCAAGACAGAGGAGTCACCATGGGTTTAGTTGCCTTACAAAGCATAGTTAGGAAAGATGCCATTACATTATTTAATCAATACAATATTACTCTCATAATTCCCTGAAGCACAAATATATCTATTGTTAATCATAGTCTGAGTCAGCATTATGAATTTACCATTTTTAAAAATAAATAGTAGTTTTCTGTATGATTGACCAAATTGATTTTGCCAAGACCCAAGTCAAGCAAAATAATTGGCTGAAGCATATAAAACTAATAGCAACAACAACAACAAAACAAAACAACAACAAAAAAAGATTTTTAAAATCTGAAATGTGAGATGATTATACATAAAGCTGATATCTTCAAAGTATACTTTTTGGAGCATGTATTTGTCAAAAGTCAAGGGTGTGAAACTGGCACAAACTAATATGACTTGCCTACAACCCAGCTATAATATTCATATAATCTCCAGTATGAGCCTGGATTGGGGCAGGGGTGACAGACAATTTTCTGGACTGTAAATTCATGCCATGTTTAGACCATACATTGAAGGTTGGATTTCTCAACAATAACTCTGGGCCTCAGCCCTTGTCTCCTATATTAGAATGCTGATGATTTCTGGGTTTAAAATAAGCTTTATTTAGCTCTGTAGCAAGTTGTTCATTAGAGTTTAAAATGCTAACAAACCATCTAAGCATTTGTGACCTCCCTGATCTCCATTCCTTATTCTTAATCACAACTACTGAAAATGCCCATTAGGCTTGCGACATACAGCAAGTCTAAACAAAGGCAGAAAGCAAGATGTTGATGTTCTGGGAAATTCTAATTGTTCCTAGGGAAAAGGACAAGTAAACAACTGAAAAGCAAGGCTCTGTTTGGACCAAGACCATTTCATTATCATTGCTGTTTCAAACGGTTTTTTTGTTTGAGGTGAGCATAAGCTCATAATCCATACTTTTTTTTTTCCAGTATTCTGAACAGGAGATAATACAACCAATAACAGTAACCTGCACATTAACTCCTCTCTCGCTATTGAGAAAAGCAAAGCATCTGTTGCTGCTAATTGACAAGTATTTTATACCACTGTTGCAAACTCTTGCTTAAACATTGATTTCCAACACTGGTTCTAGACATGTACATTTGAGGTCTACAGGCTTTAAATATCAAACTTACGAGTATATGTTCATTTAAATACATCTCTCTGTGTTCAACTTTATTTTTGCAGATGTCTAAGTGTATTAACCTCCTCGAGGTTGGAGTCATCGCTATGGAAACAACACTACTTAATAAATGTCTGACTGCACATATCATTGTGCTAGACACTAATAAATGGATAGACATGGCACCTAGGCTTTTGGTTTGTTACATCCCCAAAGGGACCTCTAGAGGAGTAATCAATGAACACTTGAAAAAGAATGGCCATTTAGATTAGTTTGCTAATATCATCTTAAAAGCAATTTTCAGTTCCTGAGGTGACTGGCAAAGAAAGTGCCCCTGGAGGAGCCTAAGGCTGAAGGAAAGCTCCCGAGGCTGAACTCTCACAGCAGATAAGAGTTTTGTGGAGAATTCTCATTTGCTGGAGGCCTCCCCCCTCACATAAGAAGTCGCATGGTAACACTGCTTCAGGTTTAGGAATATTATGGGTTTGTTTAATATGGGTATGGATTATGCTGTGTTAAGAATAGAAATCATTTGTGACTGAAATTAGGAAGTCTGCTGAACTAGACTGATGTATAAGAAATAAAATATGAGTTTGCCTTTGCATGCTACCCAAGAGGACTGTAAAGAGTGTTCTGTCTAGAAACAAACAACTGTCTGTATTAAAGTGAGACCCAAACTGATCATGATTACAGGAACAGAAAGAACTGCTGCAGGAAGAGAAAGAGCTCGGACTCTGGGATATTCATACTCCACCTCTTCCTGATAGCAATTTGAAAGGTGAAAAGATTTGGCTGAGGGCTCTGTGGCTATCTGTTCATCAGCCAATGACATCCCAAAGCTGTGAGATGTATTGTGTAAACCAGCAAGCTTGCCAAACTGATCTGCTTTTATCCACCTCTGTGTTTCTGCCCTATACCTCACTGTCTCTCCTGAGTAAAGGTGCAAGAGGTGCAGAGAAGAGTGTAAAATACCCACTTAGGGACCTGAACTTCCTTTTTACTCTTCCTTTCTTCCTGACCAATCTCTGGGAGAGAGAGAGAGAGAGAGAGAGAGAGATTGATTTATAAATATAAATATAAATATAAAAATATAATATATAAAAATATAATATAATATAATATAATATAATATTATATAATAATATAATATAATATATAAAAATATAAAAATAAATATATTATATATTAAATAAATTAATATATTATATATATTTATATATTCATATATTATATATAAATATAAAGCTATAAAATAAAAAATCAAAGGAACCTAGTTTCTTGGAAACTAAATATATTTATTCAATCCCCACTCCATTTCATGAGTCAGGAAAATGAATTTCACAGACATGATGTAACTTGCTCAAAGTCACAGATCAAGGAAATGGCTAAACTGGAAGAAGCAACCTCTTCTGAGTCCCTGGACAGATTTCTGATTTAGATGTGAACAGCCGATAATGTTGGGGCATCTGTGGACCCAACTAAAACACACCTATGTGTTCTAGCCTTCCTTGCGTCTGTGGTTATGTGACACATTTCAGGCAACGTGGTAAAGGTAGAAGTCACTGGGTGAAGTTTCTGGGAAAGTTCCTCAAAAGATAGCCAATTTAGCCATCCTATGCCCCTCCCTTCTTCTTGCTTGGAATGTGGTTGTAATGTTTGAGTGCTATCTGCCCTCCTATGCAAAAGAGACAAGAACCTGCAAAGGGAAATTGAAAGGACAGACTATTTGGTTCCCATTAGCACTGTGGTGCCAACATTGTGGACCAGTTTACCTATCTCTAGACTTTTAGTTATACAAGGAAAACAAAACAACTAATTTGTTGAAGACTGTTTATCAGACATCTTTAAGTGCTATGAAACTTAATCCCTAACTAATAAACATAAGCCTATAAACTTGGGTCTTCTCATATAAGAATGTGCTAATTAAAGTCTCTGAGTCTAGTGCATAATATTAGGAATTCATGTTATTTTAAATTAGAACTCTGAACACAATTGTACAAATTATGCCTAACATATTGGGCATGTATACTTAATTCTATCCCTGAGGCAGTGACTGTAGGGAGAATTAGGTGATGTGGGCTCTACCACTAACTTTCAGGTAAATATGCTAGGCTAGTTACTGGGCCTCACTTTTCCCCACAAAATACTATGGGTTAGATAATATGAACTTTTTAAGACTCTTTACCCTTTAGACCTAAGATTCAGCAACTAGATCTTTTCTCTTTCCTTTATCTCAAGCAATCTGTAATTCCTCTTTCAGTATATTATGGGTTAACCAGAACTTGTCAGAGAAACAGTCTCTTTTGCCTTGGGAATTCATATATACTCTTTCATCTGAAATCTTCTAACTTCTCCTTTTAGCCTGGCTAACATCCACTCATTCTTTAAGTCTCAGACTCAATATCAGTTTCTTTAGAAAGTCATGATTTACCCTTGTATAGTATATTTGTCTGATAACATGCTGATATCTACCACAGATTATACATTTCTGGAAGACTGGGGTTATGTCTGCCTTATTACCATTGTATTCCAGCAACTGATGTTGCTGAATATTGCACTGAGTCCATATTCAGCAATGAAAAGAAGAATGAATGCATGAAGAAATATTGTTTCTATAGGGAAAATATATTCCAGTTTTCAAATAATTGGTTAATAAAGCAATATGTTTCTACAGAACATGGTTTATTTGTGTGTGGAGACAGTATGGCTATAAATTTTATGTATATATATCTATAAGATTGAAGCCTTTTCATAATATTAGGTTTTAGATATATTTGTTAAGTATTACTGCATTACTCACAGAAATTAATAGGAATACTGAATAATATTTAATGTGGTTTAACATTAGTAGGATAATTCATACATGGGATCCTCAATGGGAACTTTCCTAAAATTATTTCAAGGAAAGGGAAAAGCTCATTTAAGAATTTTTATTTGGGAATATTTTTCTTATTTTTACAGGGTATCAAATAATCAGTTGAAGAAATAAGCAATGAGATAATTGGCCGGACTTTGAATGAATTGCCTTTTGGATGGGCTATGCCCCAATCTCACTTGCAGAACTGAAAATGAAGGAAATCAGCTTGCCTCTGAGAGTTAAATTATGAAAGCAACAGATCAGAACAGATATATGCAAAATTACCTTTTAAAGACAAAAGAAATTATATGGCAAAGAGAACTTGACAGAAACCTGATTGAATATATTAACACATCTAAACAAAGAATATGTTACTCCTTTGGGGACAGAAGTAGAAATCCAGGATTTGGTCAGCTGCAGGCACAGCAAAGTCAGGGGCAAATCAGGATTGGAGGGGGTAGTTTAGAGATGGATGTGATGTATGTACTACTCAGAGAAAAAGGAGCCAGAATCACTGAACTTTAGGCATATTTTCCTTAGTGCTAAAATTGCCATTTTTTTGGTGAGATGAATGAAGGGATGTTGATTTTACACTAATGCCATTTATTGTTTGATTTATTTTTCTCCCCTTGTCAGATTCCATGATCATGAAGCAATCTGCTGATTGTGATTTGGTGTCTGATGCAGGTCTGGCTACAGGGAAAGAATGGCTGATCCTACAGACTTCAAGTATTTTCTGTCCTCAGTGATTTCTTAGGAAGAATAAATAAAATGACTTCTGATATGATGTGGCTTTTCCTGTTGCTTCACTTTCGGAACAGAATGAGCTGATCATGTCAATATAAACATTATAATCCAAATCAATTTCTTATGATATGTTAATAAATAATTATTCGAGGGTCTACTCAGAATATATGCTGTAGTCTCATACAGTTTTGAGTCAATGTTAGTCTCTCACGGTTGTTAAGTCTTAGGCAGTGGACTAGAAAGACTGTGCCTTTGAGGTAGATGTCCAGAATCTAGTATATGGTGACCTTTAAGCCATTCTCAGACCCAACCAGACCTCCCCTAGAGCCTTGCTATTAATGAAGAGTGATCCTTGGTCTCATACCATTAGTATCCCTGGTTACTTGAAGAATTCAGAAGTTTAGCCTCTGAGCCAGATCACTGAATCAGTCTGCATTTTGCCAAGGTTCTCAGTAGTATATTTCGGTGTATAATATAATTTGAGAAGGGCTGCTTTAGGGGGCACATCCACAATTTTTATCTCTCTATCTCTAAAGGCTATTGGGAGACATTCCTTCATGGGTATTTCACACTACTACATGTTTTGTTGGGAACACTAACAATGCAAGGCCTTGGCAAAGAATAAAGAGTAAATGCTCTTTATTACTTCTCCTCTCTGGGATGATTTCTTCATGTATAAAGTAAGGGGAGCAGGGAAAGGGACGGAGGAGCTGATGAGAGTTTATAGGTGGCTAGTTCCTTGAGGGCAAGGTCCATGTCAGAAGAATTCTTTCTTATTGTTCTCCCCCTCTAAGAATCAGCACATTTCTTTGAATTTTGGTGATATCAATAAATGCATGCTCTATTTTAGCCTAGAAAATAACAAGTTATTTTAGTACCCACTCTAATTCCACATTAAAGGATGTGCATGTGAAGATAATTAATTTTTCATTGAACCCAAGATATACAAATTGCTTTCATTATCTCTGGTTGAGTGTAATCTTGATACATCTTGATAAATTTCAGGTCCCTACTCACTTGGTATTCTAGCATCTTCAGAAGAACAACTATTTGTTCAATATTTAATACGAAATTCTTCTGACACTGAATCTGCAAATCTGATTTTCAAGGAAGAGAGAACAATAGGAGAATTCAAGGGGTTAATGTGTGTTACCTGTCATTTGTCACTTTCGGAGTCATGAATTCAATTTAGTGCTAGCTGGTCTACAGAGATGGGAAGGAATACACCTTTACTAAAGGAGAAGCTGCCTACACCCTACAATCTAAACTGATGGAGAGTCTAGTAACTTACATCTTGCAGCACTGAAAAAGCGAATTGCTTTTGTCTCCAATGAAAGCACGAAAAAAGTAGCTACACAGCATCAACCTCAACATGAAACAAGGTGGTCATGTAAAGGCTATGAGCTTTAGGGCACAGACAAAACTAAGAGTATTGTCCTTACTACCAGTCCTACCAAGCTGTGTTTGACTGAGAGAGAACAAAGAGGATAGTAGGAAAAGACTGAAGCCACCCGTATTCAAAATTTGTTCTACCCAAAATTTTGCTAAGGTTCCTAACAAACTAAATTAACTAGACTGGAAGCCAACTAAGTTTTTAAGAAAATCATTTTGTCAAAGTAAACCACCCACCTGGTCTACTAGTGTAGTTGTTAACTCTTAGGAGAATTCGGTGTCCTCAATCTTCCTCAGTACAAGGTGGGCCACACAGGCTGTTCAGTCCCCACTGCTTTCCTCAGATAGAGGCAAGGAGTCTAGTGTCCAAGTGTTTCCAAGAGGAAAAGGAAAAGGGTCACAGAGGACAATGGACTTGGGGTTCTTTCCAGAGTACAGAATGAGTAGGTGCCTAGTGTTCTACCTAAGGAACATACAAGGGAATCTTGATTCTTCAGACTGGTAGGAGCTGATCATTGCTGTGGATAAGTGGCTGCTGTGGGTTTCCCTTTTTCTCCTTTTTATAATGGAAGTGCTATTACAGTGTTTTGGATGGTAGTTTACCATAGTATATTCAGCCTATATGTGGCGGAAAATGTTTGTTTGAATCCCAAGTTTAGCTGACTAACGTGAATTAATGTGATGCGTCACATTCAGGCTCACAGGAAGACTGCATCATCTAGAGATCCTGCATACCAGGCCCAGATCTGATAGAGCACGATGATCTTCTGCCTTTGACAGGAATGGTGTGTTTTATATAGAAGAAGGAGGGCATGCTTGGATGTTTGAGTCATAAACAGACTGTAGTAAAGACTACTTACTAGTTGCCCCTCAATATCCATTGTATCCTTTTCCTATCACAAGAAAAGTACAGTTTGGGCAGAGAATTCAGTTGTCACTAACAAAGAATATTATACTAAGTGAAAAAAGCCAGACGGGGCAGGGGGGAAGGTATGATCTCACATGTGAAATTTTAAAAAGTCAAATATATAGAAGCAAAGAGTAGAACAGTAGTTACCAGGGGCAGGGAGGTGGGGGATACAGGGGGGAGTTGTTGATCAAAGGATAGAAAGTTACAATTATGTAGGGAGAATGTCTAGAGGTCTAATATACAGCATGATGACTGTCCTTAATAATAATATGTTAAATATGGGTGCCTGAGTGGCTCAGTGGGTTAAGCCTCTGCCTTCGGCTCAGGTCATGATCTCAGGGTCCTGGGATTGAGCCCCGCATCGGGCTCTCTGCTCAGTGGGGAGCCTGCTTCCCCCACCACTGCCTGCCTCTCTGCCTGCTTGTGATCTCTCTGTCAAATAAAAAAAATAAAATTTTTAAATAATAATAATAATAATAATAATATGTTAAATACTGGAAATTTGCTATGAGAGTAGAGTAGATATCGGGGGCTCTCATCACAGACACAAAAAGTGGTAACTACATGGTAATAAGATATGGTAATTACCTTGACTGTAGTAATTATTTCATTTTATATATATATTTATATATAGAGAGAGTAAAATTATGTATATACACATACACAAAGATCAAATCATCATGTTATCATGTCATCATCATGCACCTTAAATATACACGTTTTAATTTAAAACAATTAAAACAGTTTTACATGAAAAAAAGATTGGAGAAGTATTTATAAAAGAAAGGAGTAAGATCTCCACCTCTCTGTTCTTCTTCCTACAGCCTCAAGTACCAGTATTAAGCTCTGAACTAGATGGGATACTTGGGGCCATAATGTAACTAGGGAATGGATGGTACAGAGTGGAACAAAATCATACAAAGAGGCCATGTCCTCAATATCACAATGCCATTTTAGCCCTGGACTATCTATTGTAGACTTTCATGTGAGAGAGAAATAAAATATTTTGTTTAAGTCTCTTTTGGGTTTTGTCACTTGCAACTGTTCCTAATCCTAACACAGATGCTTTAGAAAACTCACCTAGAAAGTATTTACACATTTCAAAATTTTGTGGTCAAGTCTCACAGGAGTTGAATATTAATGAATAAGCATTGATAAATTATTTTTGGAATATAGCCCTTCTGTTAGAAGGCCTCTCAGCACTTTGGTTCAACAGAATTTTAATGGTAAAGTAGAATATAGATAAAATAATTTGCTTTTGTTTCTAGACCTTTGTTTTAGACATTTTCAAAGGTCAGATTACATAACAAATGTTAGAATTTTATAGCTTTAAAGGTTCACCTACGAAGAAGTCTACAACACGGCGGCCACCACCAATAAGCTATCAACAATGTTGGGGGGACAACCACACTCCTATGAAATGACAAGTAGAAACAAGTACTTAAAAGACTACATATCTGACAGTCTTTTAGAATGGATAGGTTTTAAATGGTACACATAATGACGGTCCTGAAGAACTAACTTCAATGTTAGGTGATTTTTTTTTTTAATATTTTATTTATTTATTTGACAGAGAGAGATCACAGTAGGAGAGAGGAAGGGAAGAGATCACAGAGAGAGCGGAAGGGAAGCAGGCCCCCTGCTGAGCAGAAAGCCCGATGTGGGACTCGATCCCAGGACCCTGAGATCATGACCTGAGCTGAAGGCAGCAGCCTAACCCACTGAGCCACCCAGGCACCCCAATGTTAGGTGATTTTTAATTTAGCTTTACACACAGAGTCACACACACACTCACATGCATACTTGAAAGAATCATTTCCAATCACTACAGTAGAGTCCAGCTTTCTTCTGCTTCCCATCTATTGGCACCATTTCCAGTCTGAAATTGTCCTCTGTGTAAGCATGTCACTTTGCAGCACTTTCTTCCATAAACCACGACAATAACTACAGCAACAGAACTGTTACAAGTTAGGCCTATCTCACATTGAATTCGACAACTGTAAATCTCAAAGGATAATAATGTTGTCTTTGTATTTGAAGATAATGATTCTGAATCCCCATCAGCAGAATATTGGCTTGGAGTTATTTTTTTCCAGTACCTTGATACTCCTTGTTTCTGAACTCCCGAAGCCATAATTATCTTATCTAGATAGAGCACTGCATTACATTTTGCCTTTCCTCTTTCTCTAATTGAACCTAGATACTAAGTCTGATCTCATACCAGCTATAACAGAAGCTGCTATACTTTTCTCCTCATACTTCCCTTTCCTCTCATCGTTACCCTCCAGCCATTAGTAGAGTGTGGTGGATACCGGCATTTATGTTGACTTGGGGGGAGGGGGGCTGGATTTGTGCTAAGCCATCTCAGCTCTCTCACCCAACTGAAAGATGGGACTGGAGATATTGGTTATTAAAAACTAAAGCAAAACAAAACAAAACACATAGAAAAACAAAGTTGATTTTTCTAGAGAGCTTAATGCTTCCTTGGTCTGGGACTGGAGAAAGTAGATACTATGCTGGATATTTCACCGCATATAATAGGCTGTAACTAAATTGGTAAAACTATCTTTATGGGCTATTTTCCAGGACATGGAAATAATGTTTAATGTTTACTATCAACTGTTATTGTGACCTTACTAATAAGGTGATCTTCTAATCAGGGGATAATGTGTTGTAAGTCTCTATAGAAAAGTTCCTCAGGGGTTCATTCAGGGGCAAGAGTATTTAACTTTATTACAGTAGTCAGAGATGAAAGATTTTGTTCCAAAGTTTTTTTTAGAGAGCTTCTCGCAACATACTATGTAATTTGAAGGAAAAAAAGATTAGGCCAAACAATTATAGTATGTATTAGTGAATAGATTAACAATGTCCTAGAAAAAACCTGGGGAAGACTAGATTAGAAAAAAGTTAAACATCTCACTAAATAGTTCAGTACTAATTATTTTACTACTTGATCAGAATAATAGGCCAAGAGAAGGAAGTAACTACTCATTTAAATGAAAGTTGGCACAAGTATATAAGCTTTTCTAGAAATATATGGGGAAGTTATTAATAAGTATATGTGTCTGAGGACTGCCAAACATGACAAAGAACTTAAGGCTCAGGCCTAAAGTAGTCTTTAACTTAGTAACTGGGGTGGTTTCACATGTATGGTGAACAGTCTTTAGAACCAAAGTATCATAATATTTCCGTAGTAAGTATCTGGTGTTTCTGCCACATTTTCAAAGCTATCATGGTATATGAAAAATGTTTTTGGCTGATGACATTTGTAAACACATTAAAAGATGGTAGCAGATGCTTACGAGGCTATTCACAAGCTGGTACCTGCCTTTCTTTCCTTCCTTGTATCTGTTTGCTTTTCCCTTCATTGTTTCTGTGCTCCAGCCATAAGAAATTTCTTTCATTCATTCATATTTGTAATTCTGTCTCTCATCTCTAAGAACTTACCATTTTTTGGGGTAACTGCTTCTGTCTCCAGCCTTCCCATCAAAAAGAGCAGTCTTTAAGAGGTTAAGAATAAAGTCTTATCAGCTCACCTTTGTATTCCCAACATAGCATGGGACTAGGCATTTAGATAGTCAATAAATTGAATACGCAAAAAGAGATTGAAGTTTTAAAATTATAACATATTACTGGTTAATTTCATGACCCACAGTATGCCGCCTACCAATTATAATTTTCTTGCTTTAAGCAGGTAGAAGAATAAGGAAACAAAACACTTTAAGGTATTTTGTAGGGGGGGTAAGAGGAAACAGATTCCAGCTACTTCAAAGCATCTCAAAATAAGTATTCCTCTTCCCCTGACTCCGGCCAGGTTCTAGGAAAGACAGTACTGAATCTGGAATCTGTTGTGATGTTAATATGACACATTGAAAATTTTTTATGACCAGGTAATGTATTTTTCTCTTTGGCTTCATAGGATTAAAACATTACATGATAAAGCATACCCTGAGGCTTTACAACTTTGGTTTAAAATGTTGCTTAAGAACTAGTGTAAAGCAGGAACGAGGCATAGTAATACAGTCAGTTGTAAGATGGAAAATTTTGTGCTGCAGCAAATGTAAGCAAGAAATGGAGATGTGGGCACTTTGGTATGCATGAGCTTATCACAAAGAAAGAAAAAAGTCACAACTTTTTATCTGGGGGTCTTATACTGATTTGGAGACACTCTATCAAATTATCCCTATCTCACAGTAAAGTTAAACAAAAATTAACATATCAGGAAACAACAACTGCTGGCAAGGATGTGGAGAAACAGGAACCCTCTTACAATGTTGGGAATGCAAGCTGGTACAGCCACTCTGGAAAACAGTATGGAGTTTCCTCTGGATATCAAAAACAGAGATACCCTACAACCTAGCAATTGCACTACTAGGCATTTACCTCAAAAATACAGATGTAGTGAAAAGGAGGACCACCTATACCCCAGTGTTCATAGCAGCAATGTCCACAATTGCTGGAAGGAGCCAAGATGCCCTTCAACAGATGAACGGATAAAGAAGATATGGCCCATATATACAATGGAATATCATTCCGCCATCAGAAATGATGAATACCCACCATCTGCATGGACATGAATGGAACTGGAGGGGATTATGCTGAGTGAAGTAAGTCAAGCAGAGAAAGACAAGTATCTTATAGTTTCATTCCTATGTGGAACAGAAGCAAAGCACAGAGGACCATAGTGGAAGGGAAGGAAATCTGAAGGGGGAGAAGTCAGAGAGGGAGACAAACCATGAGAGACTATGGACCCCGGGAAACAAACTGAGGGTTTCAGAGGGGAGAATAGTGGGGAGATGGGGTTACATGGTGTTGGGTATTAAGGAGGGCACATGCTGTGATGAACACTGGTGTTATATGCAACTAATGAATCATTGAACACTACATCAAAAACTAACGATGTACCATACAGTGGCTAACAACATAATTAAAAAAAAAAAAAAGAAAATTAGGGGTATAATGGGGGGGGACTGGAGTTATGTAAGAGGTAAAGGAAAGACAACAAATGGGTGAATCCCTACCATGCACCAAGTATATATAAACATATGTCTTGTTGAATATATAAGATCATTCGCCCTCCATATGAACAAATATGATTAACTCCATTTAACATGAACTGCAGCCATAGTTGGCTATAGATACATGATTTTGACAAAAATCAATGAAAGAATTCTTTCAGAGGAAATTGGCTGTATGGAATTTACTATAAAGTGCATAGCACATTTTATTAGAATCTTGCAGTTTGTATATGGGGAAGCCAAGTTTTCCTTTATATTCCCTCAGGTAAAAAGAGGCATGTTGAAACTGGCTTGTGATAGGTCATGAGAGCCAACTGTTAAACCTGAAGGAATGTGAGCACTTTGCTAAACATTGCTTTTGTTTAAAATTAAGTTATATAAGCTTACAATTAAATAAATGATATTAGAAACATGCCATAACTACCCAAAACTCATTATTTCAAACTAATTTTATGATACTTTTACTATTATCTATGGTCTTCAGGTTTTTTACATTATGTCTGTATTGTGCAAATATTATATCATGGTGTGATACTGTAAGTATTTTGCCAACTCTGCATTCAGAGACATCACTTGGTAGCTTGAAGTCTGTATAATGAGGATATACGCACCATGGAAATGGGCAAACACTCCAAATTAAGGGTTGATTTTTTTTGTTGTTGCTGTTGATGGTTACACTTAAGAAAATAACAATGAAAAACATCAATGGAAATTAAACCTAAAAGTATATTGTATGTAGGCCTTACATAAGTAGAACAAAAAATAGAATTGTCTCTCAAGATCTAAAAATGTTATTTGTGGCACCTGGGTGGCTCAGCGGGTTAAGCCTCTGCCTTCAGCTCAGGTCATGATCTTGGGGTCCTGGGATGGAGCCCCACGTCAGAGTCTCTGCTCAGCAGGGAGCCTGCTTCCCCTCATCTCTCTGCCTGCCTCTCTGCCTACTTGTGATCTATCTCTCTCTGTATCAAATAAATAAATAAAATATTTTTTAAAAATGTTATTTCTTTCAGCAAAGAGGTTACTTTCGTCTTACTCATTATCATAAATAAAAATAGCAACAGGCATTCATATCAGAATAATACTCATAGTTGGGATACAACTCCACTTGTCAAATCATGACTGAACTGCAGCCATAGTTGGCTATAGATACATGATTTGGGCAAAAATCAATGAAAGGATTCTTTCAGAGGAAATTGGCTATATGGAATTTACTATAAAGTGCATAGCACATTTTATTATTATTTGTAAATTTTGTGATACATAGTCTTCGTTTCAGTTACATTTCTACCAATGCACCACTGAATATATAACAGCAAAGCCATAAAATTTTTATTAAGTAAGACTGAATAGAAATATGAGGAAGTTTTTGCAAGGTATAAAATTCAATCTATGTTATAATTATAAATATATAAAATAAATACATAAAGATAAGAAGGTTTATGTGAAAATAAAAGGAGCTTTGTGAGGAGGATAGATGATATACAATTAATTTACAGTACAAGGGGGTAAATATGAAAAATAAAAATGCATAACAAAAGCCTGCTATATCTTAGAAGAGTACTTATAATTTTTTATGCTAATCATATAAAATACTTTGGAAAGGAAGGGTAGATATGGTGTGATAGAATACAATTCTATGGATACCTGTAGAAGGTTCTTCTCTTACATCACAGTAAACATGTTTTGCTTTTTTATTTTTTAATATAATTTTTTATTTTTTATTAACATATAATGTATTATTAGCCCCAGGGGTACAGGTCTGTGAATTATCAGGTTTACACACTTCACAGCACTCACCATAGCACATACCTTCCCCAATGTCTTGCTTTTTTTTTTTAACTGCTGCATCTAGAACTATAAAATACAATGTGTATATTGCCTTTCCCTTTATCTAATAGTAGAATATTATACTGACTTATTTTTTCATCATTAATTTTCATTTTCTCTAAATTTTAGTACACATATCTTAGGATTTCAACTCATCCTTCCAGTCAGAAGAAATTCTCTGAGAGAAGCAGTTTTCTAACATCAAAATCAACATTAAAAAAAAAACAAAAACAAAAGGTTCTTTGGGCAGCCAAATCCATGACCGAGACTATTTTTAAAAGGTAAGCCTGCTTTTTCCCAGGAATGTATGAGAAAATTTTCCTGCAAATTTCAGGCACAACCAGGTTGCTTCCCAAATTGGCCATTTGCACTCCGGGGCTAGAACTCAGAGTGCACAGAATTGCTGAGTAATTCAATTGTGGGCAGAATCGATGCCAGTGCGAACACTGCCCTGGTCAGAGGTTGGCCCTTAGGCTGCAACTTAAATCAATTTTGGGTAAGCTAAGTTTGATTACATTTTCGGTGATGAAGCTTTCAAAAGCAATTTTTGAGCTGCCTATTCTCAGGGCTCTTCAGTTCTGTCCCGAATCTCTATTCCTGGTTAGAGAAGCATCTATTTATCTGTTTTGGTGATGATTAAGTTCCAGAGTTGAGGAAAAATGAGAGAAAGAGAAAGAAAAAAAGAAAGAAAGAAAAAAGAAAAAAGGGCATGATCCAGAAAGCATGTGAATCTATAACTAATATGTAACAATGTCTTTTATCTTTTAAAAATATAGAAGAAAAAGGAGGAGGAGGAGAAGAAGAAGGGAAAGGGAAGGAGAATGGGAGGAAAGGATCAGGGAATATGCTAACGAAGGAAAAAAGTAAATAGAAGATGATGATGATGATGATGTGTGGCAGTCTAAGAATATTTTGGCATGTGAGACCCATTCTTTCAGGTGCTGCCGGCAGGAGGGATGTTCAAGATATACAGGTGATTCTGGAGTATGAAGCAAAATGGGTGTAAGCAAGGATGTCAAATATGGACTCCAACAGCCATATGCCAGCTTGAGAGAAATAAACACTTTCCATTTATCTTTTTCCAGCAGAGTCAAGACTGCAGAGTTGTGCATTCAAAGCTTATGTGAGTCTTCCTAAAAGTGTGTCTGCCTAGTTAAATAGTTTGATTATAGATATTATCTACATTTGGATAAGCATATTATCATTATAAGATAAACTATAGTGCTCCAAAGAAATTATTATCTTTTGAGAATATATGAATTCTCCTACAGGTACGACCATGAATTCTTAAAACGTGACTATAATCCTGTCAGTTTTAGAAAAACATGTTGCTAAATCCTGTCTTAGGAAGTATTTTAGAAAACTTGTGACTCCTTTTAAGTGGACTGAGTGGTGACTCTAATGGTTTTTTTCTTTTTTTGACAAGAATTATGATCTGCCTCACTAATTAGGCTGTTCCACATATGCACTAATTGGATTGATTTTTAAAAAATCAAAGAAAGGAAACTGAAGAGCATGCAACTATCTAATACCACATTTTAGAGCTGGGTTACTCGAGTTATTTCTTTACTTTAAAATCACTGAAAGAGAAAGCTGGTTAAAAAAAAAAAAAAAAGGATAAACTTGGAAAAAATCTAACTTACTAAAAACCTCTGGCCATGCCATAGGTGAAATAACATTTTCACGCAAGCAAGTCTTGCTTGACTTATTCAAATCTTACTTAAGTATATACTGGGCAGATATCTAATTTGTGTCTCTGGAGAGAAATCACAATTGGATTATATTTATAAAGAAGGAAATCTAGTCTATGCTGAATAGACACATTCAAGAGGACATGCCATTTCGATTTCTTCCCCAGCAGTTTTATGGCTACTAAAACAGAATTTACAGTGCTTTAGATAAAGTGTGGCCCATTGAAATATCATTACTTTCACAATTAATTCTTCCTCTTTTTTCCTTTATTTGGAACATCAAAACAGAAAAAAAAAATCCAATTTCACTTTACTTTTTCTTTTGGTGATGTGCTCTATTAATTATGTTTCGTGTTGCCTGAGGAGAAATGGGGAGTTTAATAATAATGGCACTCAGGACTTCATAATAATCATTTTCTTCACTTTTATCTCTGAATCTTATATGAGAGGTCACACTTACATTTTTCAGAAAAAGAAATCATGGCACCAAAGTGGAAGTCGGGGGAGTGGCTCAGACTGCTACCTTGTCATGTGCTCACACTATTGGATCATGCTTCAAATCCAGTCACTGCTACGGGGAAAATAATGCATGCTGGCTAAGTATTTTCTAAGAGACTTACTTAGAAATCACTGGGCGGGGAATAGCTCACAGAACCTCCAATATGCTTTGTCAGGGAAAAGATTGGGAAAGGCACTACTGAAGGTAGAGACTGGTAATATCTTTTCTTCAAGCTGGAAATGTTGGCATGTTTTCATTTTTACAAAATCTTAATAGCCACCGCTCCCATATATACAAGGTCACATTTTGGCCTAATTTGTTATAAGGGTTAGACTTTTGTGAAATAGCAAGCAAGAAGATCTATTCTAGTGCCTTTTCATAGGTTATTGGCCGACAGAATTGAAACTGTGAACATAAAGGAAATTTCCCCGGAGAGTAAAATTCTTTGTAGAGATGACAAAATGATTAGGCCAGCAGTGCTATTGAGCTAAACTTTATGGAAACTCACCACAGAGCAAAATGCATTAAAATACTTTTTTTCCCTGTCAATAAAAAATAATTTCAGGTTCAATGACAAAAATGTACGGAAGGGGAAAATATTGGCAGCGTTTCTACTTTGTTAAGGAGTAAGTGTAACTGTTTTTAATAACAACTAATACATAAATACCATTTCTTTTAAACGCACATAGATTTTTTTTTAGAATCTTAAAGTATGATAGCTGAAAGAGAATTTGAGTATATTTTATCTCTTCATTTTATAGATGAGGAAACTGAGGCCAGAGAAGTGGTTTACTTAAGGACTTCTCCGAGTAAAGGCAAGAACCTAAATTGCCTGTCTCTTAGGCTATGATCCCTAATAAAATTTTACGGTTAATTTTGAAACTCCTTTTGATTTCTCAGTATCTTTTTGGTACCTAATTCCCAAAACCTGCTACATTTCAATGCTGATCAATGACAACAGCAAATGCCAAAGCTGCGTTCTCCCCTTGGCATTTACTGACCCTTTGTCAACCATGGGGATATATGCATAGCTTCAGTAGCTTGAGGATGCAGCTGTCAAATTGCCTCTTAACCTGAGAGAAACACATCAGTAGAGTAATTAATCTTGTACAACCCTCTCTATCAACCTGACCACCTTTTTTTTCTTTTCATCATTACAAGTGAATGTTTATGTGCATGGCTGATTTAATTAATAATTCTAATAAAAGAGACAGTATCATAGCGATATACATGAGTACATGAGTAAATGAATTAAAGAACCAGCGCTGTCCTCGAATACCCAGTGAGATAAAGTTATACAGTTACTGGGGTTACAGAGACTAAGCTTCACTGGTTATCCTTCAATGTTCGGATCATCCATACCAGGAAAGAAAGAAAAGGAAACTGACGTTTAATACCATATTAGCTATTTTACATACCGTGCATCATTTGATCTTCACCAGAACCAGATAAAACTAAGTTATTTCCCCTATTTTATAGATGAGACAACTGAAGTTTAAAGATGGGGATTGTGAGAATAACGTGCGACATCCCAAATAGGGAACTATGTATGGCTTTGACTCAGATCAATTTGCTTTCGAATATTCGGTACTTGGCGTGTGTAGCAGAAAGAGCATTGGAACAAGAGTAGGAATTGTAGGGTTGTCTGCTCTGACAATATACAACTTTGAGCTCCCTCACCTATAAAGTGAAAGAACTGGTCTAGACCGAAAGTTTTCAAACCGAATCTCGTGCAACTCTGTGGCTTTTTGATGGGCCTCAGGGTCACTGTGCAGTGTGATATGGAGGAAAAAGACAGGATTTTCCACATTCCAATGTGATATGGAGGGAAAAAGGCCTCTGGGTCACTGTGCAGTGTGATATGGAGGAAAAAGACAGGATTTTCCACATTTACCTCCAAATCAACAATGAACTCCAGTTTTATCTTTGTTCTATACCAAGGGCTTGCATCAGGTTTTATTTGGGGAAAGAAAGGAATCCACTGCTTTAAAAAGTTGGTGAAAAACGAAGTAGGTAAAGCTGAGACTACTCTAGGTTTAAAGTTCTGCCATTTGACATGGCTAACTAAGGCACTGTTAGCATCTGTGTTTGGCTCTTACTAGTGGGGACTTGGTGAACTGGAGCTCCACCAGTTCCAACCTATTGGGTATTGTCTCTCATGGAAGGCACCGAATGCCTATTTTGTGTCTAGCTTCTTGAGAACACACAAGGCTTCTAGGAATAAGGTCAGGGAGGAAAAGATCTTCTTGCTTCCCTCATACTGCCTTTCAGCAAATTTGTATACTTCCATTATGTGTGTGACTATTATGTATGTGTGTATTTCAGTTTAGCCGAGTGCCATTCAGTGTGTTGATGTAGCTTTGATATCAAAGTCCAGCTACAACTGCAAACCTAATTTTTGTCAAATATTTATTTCCAGAACATCCAGGGAAGGCTTTCCATTAACATCTTAAAGCTGTGAGGATAAAGCTAGTTGGCTCACGTAGCACACTGTCTTCAATAATCACCAAGTCTAAATTTATTACTGCCTCTTTCAACCAAAATGAAATTCCTATCTCTTTTAAGCTCCAGGAGGGGAGATCAATTTCAATCTAAAATATGAATCATTCAAATTTGTGGTACCACCTTTCACATGGAATCAGGGTTCATTATAATACACAAAAGTAACAGAGAGCCCATACAGTTGCTTACTGGCATGTGGGGACATTTGAAGCAAGCAGAGAGCTGAAATATTACTTGCAAGGGCACAGCTGGCTCCATATTCAACAAATCAGTCAAAAAATAACGTTTGCCTGCCTCAGTCGGATCTAAACAAGGAAAAACTGTTATGCCAGCCACATTCTTACTTTCTTCAATAGCCTCTTCCATTTTCCTTTTGGATACCAGCTATTGACTTTTTTTTTTTTTTTAATCTCAAAAAGAAGGTGTCCATCAAATTAAACAGACTGGGAAGAAATATCCTCTAACATGAAAGGAGATTTTCCAGAAACTTAAATAGCATTGATTGTATAAAACATTTGAAATTGGAACTTCATTATTGTCTCCACAGGGTTGCTAAGGCAGGGAAAAGACAAAGTTTGGGTGAGTCCTTTGAATATTGTATGTGTAATATTTCTGAGGCAAATGCTTTATTATTTGAATAAATGCATGTGTGTGCACATACACACACACACACACACACACACACACACACACGAAAAGAAGTCCTTATCACATCATTAGGACCTATATTTTAGCAAGAGGTTTGACTCCCCACTTTTGGAAACACAAGAAAGAGGAATTTGGCACCCACACAATGGAGCAGTATTATTGTTATCTATATAAGTCTATATGCAAGGACTCTACTAATATTAAAACTTGACTTGTCCCAGATATTTTCATATATTAGATCTCAAGAGAAATGTGTATTAAACCAAAGCTATGTGATTTTTAAGCACTTTCTTTATATGGCTAAGATTTTTTCCTTCTTAACTAATTCTCTTTCCTTATTTAGCTTTAGATTGTGATTCTTTGTGTCTTATATGAACATCTTTTTTTTTTTTTGAGAAGGTGAGAAACAAAGCATATACAACATAGTTTATCTATAGAAATGACTTCTATTGGTTACTGAATTACAATCAAATAATGATGCAAATTTGATGAATTGGATCCGTAGATGGCAGGATGAGATCATTCGGTTCACATTCTTTAAGGGGAAGACTTAAAGGAATCATCTCTTTCAGTTGCTCATGTTCAGGAAATGAGAAACACAACTGAAAAATAATATAAAATCCCCCAAAATTCTGAATCCCCAATTTTTTTTTTACTTAATAAGGAATTTTGCTATGAATAGTTGGCATGCTGTCATCTATTATTAATTTTGTTAAAGCACTTCTTCCCTGAGGCTGGTCTCTACTGATCTGCAGATATTTTTCTCTCTCTATCTTTTACACACACACACACACACACACACACACACACACACACACACACACATTTTCAATGCAGGCTATATTTCAGGAATTTCTGGACAGATAACCTACAAGGGGAGGGATTCATTGTATACTAGGTTTCCCATAGTTTTCCTAACATAAATTTTGCTTTCCCCTAACTTGAGAAATTATATATTCCTTACCTAAAGTAATTCTACTGATGAAGTCACTAACATCTCTGCTTAGAATTAGAGTCCTCTTGGGGCACCTGGGTGGCTCAGTGGGTTAAAGCCTCTGCTTTCGGCTCAGGTCATGATCCCAGGGTCCTGGGATCGAGCCCCACATCGAGCCCCACATTGGGCTCTCTGCTCAGCAGGAAACCTGTTTCCTCCTCTCTCTCTCTCTGCCTGCCTCTCTGCCTGCTTGTGATCTCTGTCTGTCAAATAAAAAAATAAAATCTTAAAAAAAAAAAATTAGAGTCCTCTTACTATTATAGTCTAAAGCCTACAGGCTATGGAAGGCAAAGGGGTTTAAGGTGACCTCATTTTAAATTAGTCCCTTCTTGTTTCTCTGGGACTGAAGAAAAATGCAAGAAAAGAGGCTCACAAACTGAAAATGAAGGAGGTTTGCAGAAGAACAAGAATCATGGGAAGGATGATTCACCAAAAACTGATGTACTGCTTCTTTGCCACTGCTGGTCGGGGAGGGGGTGAGATACACATAGCCACCAGACCTATTAATCATAAAGCAAGCCCAATTCAGACCAGCCGCTAAAGTGCCAAGGCAGATCATCAGCCTGTGTGATTCCTTTCAGTGGTTAGTTTTCAGAATTTTCTGATCTGCTGTAGCACAGGACACTGCTGAACATCCCTCTTCTTGAAGGAGTATCCATGACATTGATCTTCCTCTCGCATCTCTCCACACTGAATCCATGAGCTTCTACAGGATGGTTAAACTCAACTGCTCATTCCTCAATGCTGATTTTACTTGGATGTTGGTCCTTCCTCAGCTTTTTGCTATACATGACTGAAATGACCACCTCTATTCTGATAATTTCCAAATTGTATCTCCATTCTGGACTTTACATCCAGGTACCTACTGAACATTGCCTCTAGTTGAGGCACTTTTCTTCTTTCAACCTCTAAAATTAAAGTCGCTTTCTTCTTTCAATCTCTCCCTACTCCCCAAATCTGAAAATGCTAATCCTCTTCTCATGTTCTATCTTGATTATTCTTACCCTACTAAATGTTAGGAATTACCTGGACTCCTACAGTTCCCTTCTTATTCTCTCCACATTTGGTCATTAACTCTCTTAATTTCTCTCCACTCTCTCACCTCTGCCCCTCTTTATGTGGAATTATCTTCTTTTAAATGTAATACTTGGTTTTAGCCCTCACATTACCTAAGAATGTCTTTCAGAAAGGAAATCTGCTCATGTCCTTCCTTTATTGAAAATCCTTCAGTGGCTCTTCAAAACCAGAAGGATAAAGTCCGAGCTCATTTGCAGCCCTTCCTGTCCAAATTCTACATATTTCTAATTCCACTGAGAGATGATGTCCAGTCCTCCCTCAGTACTCTCTTCTCCCACTTTTTACTCTTACCCTATAAAGATACTACCATGTCTTCAAATGTATCAGACTGTTTCACACTGCCGTGTCTTTAGAATGGCTGGTTCATATTAGAATATTCCCACTCCCAGCCCTGTAACCATTTCACACCCAGACTCAATCCTACCATATCCTTTGTTCGTGGGACATCTCTACAGTTCTCCCTCAGTCACTAAGACTGAGTTGATCATTATCTCATTTGTGCCACTGTGGTCATGATTGTTCTTGAATGAACTCTTCAAATGTCTGTCTTTGAAAATGATACAATGGTAGCGAAAATGAAATTCTGAGTTATAGCTTAGTTATAATTCTCAAAGTGATATTACCTAACCTGGATGACAGTCCTTTCATGGCCCTCAAGACCAGATTCAGAGCCTCTTCTCTGCCCTGGTATGCTACCATTCCTGAACTGCATTACAGATGTCTTTCTTATTCCTCTCCTCTCATTCATCTGAGGGAACTCTCTAAAGATCGGTTTCCAGATCCTTAATTCTTTTCTTTTCTGTGTGTGTGTGTGTACACACACACACACATACATATACATATATATATGTATGTATATACATACACATGTGTATATACATATATATACACACATATATACATATATATGAACATTGTAGGCAATATATATATTATATAATATATATATATAATGAATGAAGGTTGTTGCTATTGAATAAATTATTTAATCCTGAAAATACAATTGTTTTAGTTTTGCCTTTACTTTTTGAATCTCCTAAATGTCTGAACTTCTATGCAGCAAACATCACATTTAATCTAGAATCAGTGCCACAAAGACTGGTCCCTGCACTGACTAAGGATGAGGTTAAGTTACAAGCTAGAGTTGGGACATTATTTCAGATTTGCATACCTTCTCCCTGGCTTGCCAGGGACAGTTTACCATCTAAATCCTAGTAAAGTGTTGGGCACTGGGTCAACAAATAAAGTTAGCCATCTATATATTGCTTTGTGAACTGAGTGCTCTTAGGGGATATAATATAATTAAAATGGATAACATTTATTGTTTACTTTGTTCCAGGCTGATGATAAATGCTTTACCTGCATCATCCCATTTAATTTTTATCCTATAGATGGGAGCTGGTAGTGCCCTCATCTTATCAATGAATTAACCAAGGCTTTGCAGCATTTGCTTACTCAAAGTCACACATAACTGATATGTAGTAAAACTGGGATTCAAACCCAGGCCTGCTTGACTCATTTTATGTGAAACACACACACACACACACACACACACACACACACCCCAAAGAATGTTGCTTTTTTTTTTTTTTTTTTTAAATGGTTGTAGTTATAGCAAAGCTCTAAATTATTGCTTCTTGCCTTCTGTCTTCTTGGTGATCTAGGAAATGCAGGTTCTTACAAACCAGGAGTAGACTGCCTCAGTCCAAGATTAATCCTAAGTACTTATGGCTAGGGAGCTGATTCTGAGTGGCTAATGCTTTGTTGGAAAGCTATTCTCAATCAGTTTGAGTGTTTGCTATGTATAAACACTATACTAGGTGATGCACATTTCTGATAACCCTGTCTTTGAGTGTATGAATTATCAGGGATACAAACCATGAAAACATAGACATTTTCTTATTCATGGAATGTTCCAAATATCACCATGTACACAAGTGACAGAATTTTTGGAGTCTCTTTCTTTACATAGTCCCTTAACTATAGGAAGAGCTGATCTTCAGCAATAGATTTTTAACAGCTGGTCATAGTCCAATACTAGGTCAGCATACAACTGGCTTCATCTTGGATCAGTTTAGAAGTTGAAAATTCTTCCATTCACAGACCTTGTGAAGTAAAAGCTCTTCTCAAGTGACACAGTGTAATTTCCAGCTAACATCATGTGGACTTCAAGAAAACTGTCTTTCCCCATAATATAGTTTGTAGATTCACAATGCCTATGTTGGATAACTATATCATCCAAAGAGAAAAGTCTCCAAAGGCAAAGGAAACTAAAGTGAAAATGAACTTTTGGGACTTCCACAGGATCAAAACTTCTGCACAGCAAAGTAAACAGTCAAAACAAAGAGGCAACCCACAGAATGGGAGAAGATATTCACAAATGACACTACAGATAAAGGGCTGACATCCAAGATCTATAAACAACTCCTCAAACTTAAATGTCAAAAAATGGGCAGAAGGCATGAACAGACAGTTCTCCAAAGAAGACATACAAATGGCCAAAAGACTCCTGAAAAAATGTTCATCATCATTAGCCATTAGGGAGATTCAAATCAAAACCACATTGAGATACCACCTTACACCAGTTAGAACGGCTAAAACTAACAAGACAGTAAACAACAAGTGTTGGAGAGGATGTAGAGAAGGGGGAACCCTCTTATACTGTTGTTGGGAATGCAAGTTGGTGCAGCCACTTTGGAAAACAGTGTGGAGATTCCTCAAAAAAAAAAAAAAAAACAAAAAAAAAAACACAGAGCTACCCTATGACCCTGTGATTGCACTACTGGTTATTTACCACAAAGATATAGATGTAGTGAAAGGGAAGGCCATCTGTACCCCAATGTTCATAGCAGCAATGACGACAGTCACCAAACTGTGGAAAGAGCAAAAATGCTCTTCAACGGATGAATAGATAAAGAAGATATGGTTCATATATACAATGGAGTATTATGCCTCCATAATGAATACCCAACTTTTGTATCAACATGGACAGGACTGGAGGAGATTATGCTGAGTGAGATAAGTGAGATAAGAGTCAACTATCATATGGTTTCACTTCCTTGTAGAGCATAAGGAATAACAAGGAGAACATTGAGAGTTGGAGAGAAGTGAGTTGGAGGAAATTGGAGGGGAAGATGATCCATGAGAGACTGTGGAATCTGAGAAACAAACAGGGTTTTGGAGGGAAGGGGATTGGAGGTTGGGTAAGCCTGGTGGTGGGTATTACGGAGGGCACGTATTGCATGGAGCACTGGGTGTGCTGCATAAACAATGAATCTTGGAAGACTGAAAAAAAAATAAAAGAAATTTTTTTTAAATGCCATAAAAATGTGTGTTTAAATGTCCCTGAGTCTCATTTTTGTTTAAGTTTTCAGTCAAACATTGAGCCCATTCATCTTTCATATCCTTAAATTTGGTATCTGGTGTTTGTTGTTTACATCTAAACACTTGATTTAGAAAAGCTTTATATGTTGAAGAATAGCACCCTAAATTATTAAAGAGAAGTTGATAAAAAAACACAAGAAGGAAAAATATGTTTATATACAGGTTTAGCTTTGGAAGAGTATATTTCAAATGATGCAATTTATCTTACACTCCGTTGATGCTTTCATGTTCATAGCAAGAGACAGGGAAATGTAAGAGTTAAAATCTTGGGCTCTGGAGAAAGACAGTAAGGGATTCAGGGTTTTGCTTTCTAATTTATTAACCATTTGACTTTGGCCAAACTTTTAATCTCTCTTCATCTTAGTCTCCTCATCTGTAAGAAGGAAATTATAGAATTTACCTCTTTGGATCACATGAGAATTAAATGAACAAATTCATATAGAGAGATTAGAATGGTATCTGGTCTACCTTAAACTCACAATAAGTGTTACTTGTAATCTTCCTGCTGTTGTCTTGCATATTTAGAGATTACAAATACATGTTTTACATCTAAAACCCAGTTCATTAATTCATTTATTCCTTAGCCATTTAATCACTTATTCAATGCTTAACAAATTCATTTACTCCCCAAAGATGTATTGATTACCTATTAGATAGCAAGACCATGCTTGGTGATATGAGAAATAACATAATGAGTCAGGCATTGATCCTATATTCTTAACAAACATAATTTGGTGGAGAGAGATGAAAAGCATATAAAAATAATTACTGTACAAAATAGAAATAGTGCAGTAAGAGCTTCAGATAAGGTCACACAAGAGTTCTGAATGTATAGATGCTTCTTCAGATTTCCAGGGCTATGCTCAAAATTATAGAAAAGATTTGCATATTATGTCTTTGTTGACAAATCAATCAAATTGTGCTAGTAGTTCATAGCATTGTTATATCCAGGAACCAACCGGGAAAGGGAGATGATCAGAGTCCATTCTAAAGACACCAAGCTTAGAAGCCCTTTCAGCAGTGAGTTATTTCCAAATGGTTGCATTAAAGTTGCCAGAGCACCACAAACACATAAGTGACGTTTGTTCCTAATTTGTCACATTCAGTAATGTTTCAGTTTCAAAAATCAGAATGTGATTTAGAAATTCAAATACCAAAAAGTTAATGTGCTATTAAGCCTTAAATTTTTCTTTACTTTGCCTGTTTAATTCATTTATTCTTTCAGTTTCTTGAATATTTAAATCATTTAAAATATTAATGGTATATCAAAGAAGTATCAATATTTACAATAAATGGGATTTCACACTGCTCTGTAATATTTTTAATCATTTATATTATTCATAATTACATGAAAAATCATCCTCATGGAAGAAACTTAAGAAGTTTATTATACTATAGGTATTGCATAGCAAGCAGTGTTTTTCAGAGTGTGGGTATTAAGAAATATTAAGTAATATTAAGCTAGAATAATAAGTGATATGTTGTTTTTAATATGTATATAAAGCAAATCCTTTTCAAATGATTATTTTCTACTAACAACTAATATATTTTAACTAATAAAAGAGGTACTTAAACTGTGGTAATTCAAAGTTCATAAATCATAGTTTTTACAGTATATTTTTAAGTAGCAGAAGTATTATATATCCCATCCTCACTTCTGCAAGATGGAAGTGATCATGTCTATGATGAATTACACAATATCCACATTTTTCAGAGACAGCTTATTATCACAGGATGATAACATAAATATATGTCAGCTTACTATAAAAATATTAACTACAAAAGATAAGAATGATTCAGATAATTCTGTGGAACTGAAAAGATAGTATATTCTGTCTAATCTTTGAATGTTTTAAGAAATACTCCACTTGAAAATTAGGAATATCTAATGGTTCTGAAAATGTGTTGTTTATTCAGCTCTTGAAAAGCACTAAAAGTAATTGTAGGAGAAAAACATCAGCTTAGGTTTCTCTCCATTCAAGCAATCCTCATGTTTGTTCTTTCTTTTTCATTTCTAGTCCTTAGAAATGGACTAGGAACCAAGATATACTAGAATATTTATTTAAGCAAAACCTTAAGTTGTATTTCAAATACAATTTTGAGTAAAAGCATTACCTGTATGGACAAAATACTCTGTCCATGACCATTTACTTACTCTTTCACTTTATATATGGCATGTGAAATTTTCACTATTCCAAGATGAATGTCTAAACAAAACCAACCAAAAGTAAATTCAACTGAAATTAACCTATGCTTAAGGACACTATAATATATTTTTAAAAACAAAACAAAACAAAACCAAAACAAACAGAAGCCCACCAAACCATCTTCAGTCAGAAGACATTTTTCAGTGGGTCCTATCATTTTGGAAATTTTCCCCTTTTCTCAGCTCCAAAACACTTTTCTAAACATATGTGGACTTCAAGAGGAATTCAAAAAATTCTCAAACACCCATACCATTTAGGGGCCAAGTTTCCTCTGTGTAAGGGATGTGTCACATCAGGCTGAGTTCTAAAATGAACATACACCATTCTCACGTTTTATTTCTGCTGATGGACTGGAACCAAGGCCCCCCCCCACCGGGAGCATTTTGGCAACACTGTATTACTTACGGTTGAGAGGCAGGCTCGCATTGGTTGTGCCCAGCTTGTTGGCAGCCACACAAGTATAGTTGCCGAAATGCTCCTGTGTCACATTGGTAACAGTGAGAATGGATCTTGTGCTAAAGTTTTGAATAATGATTCCTTGTTGGCCATTGAAAAGCCTAGAAGACAAAATAAACTCTAGGTAAATATGCATTGTGAATACCATTTTTAGTTTTATCTTTATTGGGGTTGTCATGGCAACTCATAGACAGTTTTGTCCACACTCGTGTTAGCTTATAATGTGATCATATATTTTCCTTACATTAGTAGATATCAGGGAGGAGAAACTGGTTGACAACTGTAGATTGTTCCTAAGGGAGGATTTGTGCTCTACAACAAACTGAATTTCGATTTCCACATGTCCTATTCATACATTGATTTGCATTTTAGAAAACTAAACACATCACAGCAACAGCATCTCATCTGTTAATGTCGAGAAAGAGTAAAGCAAATGAAATATAATGATTTTACTAAAAATGCAAACTGACGGTTTCTAAAAAAGTTGGCTAGGATACGTCTAAGCCATCTCAGATGATATCAGATGACTCCCATGAAAGTTAACCCCACAACTGTGATAAGATGGTTCTGAGTCTAGGGTCAACACCACTTTGCTGCTGCCATGTACGAACCAGACAGATGACTTGCTTTTTTTTTTTTTTTTTTTTAAAGGTTTTATTTATTTATTTGACACAGAGAGAGAGAGATCACAAGTAGGCCAAGAGGCAAGCAGAGAGAGAGAGGGAGGAAGCAGGCCCACCGCGGAGCAGAGAGCCCGATGCGGGGCTCGATCCCAGGACCCTGGGATCATGACCTGAGCTGAAGGCAGAGGCTTAACCCACTGAGCCACCCAGGCGCCCCAGATGACTTGCTTTTAAACCTAGAGAAAAAGCAGCAGTCTAGCATTGAGAAGAGCATTTCAAGTTGACTCTCATCTTGGCCACATATTAGGGATGTGGCTGGGAAAGTCTTCTAACCTTTCTGGGCCTCAGTATAAGATTCTATTTTCCCCAATTCCACCCTGACTACCCAAAAATCTTTCTCCAGGCTTACCAGCAGAGGTCTCACTCTCCAAGAGGCTGGCAGAGCACCACTGTTCTCAAGGCTTGCCAAGCCCACTCTGGTTCACTCTTTTCCTGATCTGCATCCAATGGTCATCAGCCCCTTGTATCTCTGCCAGCCGGATCCTTCCCTCCTCACTCAGTTCTGATCTGTGTCTTATGTTTCCTACTCTAATGCTCCTTAAATGACTCTTTTCCTTTCTCTCTGTGCATGTTTGTCTCAAAATTGTGAGATTTCTAAAACCAAAGTCACATTCTTGCACATTCTGCTATTCTGTAGCAGTTTCCAGGCACACAGGTCTTTTCAACCCAAATAAATTGTACTGGTTTAAATTCCTCAAAAGGTAGGGCCATATGGACATACTTTATTTTATATTTGAGTCCCGCAAAGCACTTAATACTAAAAAAAAAAAAAAAAAAAAGTTTGGGGTGCCTAGGTGGCTCAGTTGGTTAAGCGTCTGCCTTCAGCTCTGGTTGTAATCTCCAGGTCCTGGGATTGAGACCCAGGTCATGTTGGGTCCCTGTTCAGTGAGGAGTCTGCTTCTCCCTCTCCCCTGCTCTCTTTCTCTCTCTCTCACAAATAAAATCTTAAAAAAAACCAAAAAGGCAAAAAGTTCATAGATCAACAGTATTGGGTGACATCCCCACAACACAGGGACCGGTAAGCCCCTCAAGAAATTCTCTTCCTAAATATGAATTCTGAAATTCTCTTTTTAAATATGAATTCTGAAATAATGAGGATGCCAACCAGACGATAACATCTCCCTAACTAATCCCAAAGTTTACGATGAAAAGATGTGCTGATCTCAATGTGGGCTATGTAAGTTCATAGCCCAAATGGCATGGTATTTTTCCTTAATATGTTCAGGTTTTAGTACTAAATATTTCTTTAATCATGAAGATGTTAATAAATGGCATTCTCCTGAGAGTTTAGGTTGACCTCCTTTGCATTACATTATGTGACTTGCATCTGAATTTAGATAAAATATACTGTAGCTACACGCAGATTAAAATAAGCAGCCATGCTTGATTACCCTGGGGATTACTTATATTTCATGTAATAGCTGAATTTGACTTATCCAAAACTCAAACTTTAATCAGATTAATAAAACTCTGAGCTAAATAAACATTGAAAAGCCTTAACTTGAGCAATAAACCTAATGATCTGCAACTCTGACACAAGAAAATAGGGCATAAAATATCAAGGATATGGCAGTTTTTAACTCTCCTATCTTATATTGCAAATCTATCAACATTTATGCCAAAAATATCATCATGATTATTGTATATTTTCATGTATCACATTAATAACTTTATTTTTAACCAATTACTATATGCTATGTATAAAAATTCACAGCTTCATTGTCCAGAGAGCTTTGGCATTATGGCCCAAATCTATCTGCCTATGTCTATGCTAGGGACACATTCTCCAGAGGACTCAGCAACTCCCTGGACTACTAAATCCTTATTGTGCCCCACTTACCAAAACTAAGATTCATTTTGCTGCTAAAGAACTAAGAAGAAATTAGTCAGGGTCTTCATTTGGCTAGACCCTAGGGAGAAAATCTCAAAGGGGTTGAGTCAGTAACTTGATGGGATTGTTTGCTTATGTTCCTTCAGGCTGTCTTTCTAGCTGGCTTCTAATTCTCTGCCCTTCAGTGTGTCAGAGGGCAAAGCCCCCAGATGTTGCAAAATCATGTAGCATGTCCACACTCTGTATGTGTAGACCCATTCTTGGTCTCTGGCCAGCGCTGCTTTGTGCATCCTCATTGAGGGGCACGTCATTAGCAATTCCTGCTGCTCTCCTCAGCCTGTCAGGTGATGATGGCCTATAAATAGGAAAAGTTACCTTCCCTGGGGGGATGTACTTCCCTCTAGAGGAAGCTACCTTTCTGAGATTACTGGAGAAGTCCAAAATGTCTTTTCTTATAGAGTTTGGAGTTTTAGAAATGCCAACTCCTCAAATACACTCTAAGAACATATTTTTATCCAGTAGATGGCTGAAATAGACCTTCCAAAGTTGATCTTGAGGCAGAAAGACTTCTGAGATGGTATATATCTCAGGAGGTGTATTTCTGTGATTTTCCTGGAGGAATCCTGAGAGCACATGGAGTGAGGGGTTTTCTCACCTATTCAAATCAATTCTGAAAATTGCCATTGTTACAAAGATAAGTCCTATGCTTAGGTGATTAGGGACTTGGCTGGGTAACACATGTCTTTGAAAATCTTTGGAGGCCCCTCAGGAGATCAAAGCTGAAGAGAAGAATCAATCAAACAGGTGTTTACAACTAAGTTTATGTCAGTCACAATAGGGACCCTGTTAAGATGAATACTTCTACCTTTAGTTACCGGATATAGAAATTTGAACCACACTTATAAGTCCCATCATGTCTGTCTTTAATGTAATTTCAATCTTTGACTAAAAACAAATAAAAAAGTGCTCTTTAGTTGATATTTTTCTTTATCAAACAGTTTTATTTCAAAATGGTTGGATATAGTTATATTTTCTGTAAAAAGAATAATTTTTATCAACTTCTATCATATTTGAAAAATTAAATTGTTATTCTGTGTTAAAGAAAATTCTTGTTAGCTTTCAAACATGCCTATTAACAGAAGGACCCTTGCCCCACTGAATTTCTCATATCTATCCCAGACTTGTTTGAAACCAGACTTCCTTAAATCAGTGATGTGAAATTTTAAAGTGACAACTCAAGCAATAGTTTACAGTATACCTTGCGATAAAACCAGAGAACTAAATCCAGAATACTGCCTTATTTGGAGTTCTCTCCTTTCTCTAAATACTTAAGTTTTTCAAGTTCTAGGAGAATTGTTCTTGTATTGACTCAGATTACAGAATAAGAGACATTTTCATATAGTCTTTTCCCCCAAAGAGAGGAAAACAATTCTATTGGATTAGTGGTTAAATACAGTATTCCTTCCTCAGAAGTAGATCAGCAGCATTTGGCACTTGCTTAGAAATTTCTGAGCATTTTTATTTTTTGCATTTTTACCTTTCAATGGATCCTACGGCTATGAGATCCTTCCATTACTGTGGAGCTTGTTGTCCTATACCCTCTACACCTATGGTAGTTTGTTCCATACTGCTTGGGTCAGAATGTTTGTGTCCTCCCCAAATTCATATGCTGAAAACTTAAGCCCCAAAGATGATGGCAATAGTGGCTGGGACCTCTGCAAGATGTTTAAAAATCATGAAAGTGAAACCATGATGAATGGGATTAGTGCCTTATAAGAGGTTCAGAGACCTCCCATAGCCTCTTCTGTCTTGTAAAGATGCAGTAAGATGTCTGTGACCTAGAAGAGGACCCTCTCCAGACCATGCTTGCACCCTGATCTTGGACTTCTAGCTTCCAGAAGTATGAAATAACTCTCTGTTGTTTATAAGCCACCTAATCCGTGGTATTTTGTTATAGCAGCCTGGATGGACAAAGACACATACTGAAGACCATTGCCCTCACTCTTCTTCCTTCTGCCTTTTATTAATGCTTCATAAATCTGTGAACTGCAGGCTATCTGTCCCGCCAGCCGATGATGAGGTAACTCATAAATAACACAGCCTGACCAAATAACTAGTTCTGAATTAGAAGAGGCCCTTATATTTTCAAGTGTCAGTTAGAAAGGAGTACCACATAGAAAGCATAATAACTAAGGATATTTATATACCGGACTCATGAAATGTTCATGAAATTTACAATCATAGCATCTCTCGGGTAGTAACTAGGATAGACAGAAGAGTCCACTGAAATATCCAACAGCAAAACTGACCACAAAGCCACTAGCACTGAGTGTTAAGACTGCAAAGTTAAATGGAACAGCCCTACCAGACCTCATTCATTTTATATGTAAATTGAGCCTCATGACACATTTTGGGACTACCATTTACTATCTGCCTTTCCAGGTTAGGAGTAACAATAAATATTCTAGAAAAATTTCAGGTGCAAATAGTCACTGAAATACTTCACTGTGAATACAGGAAATATATACAAGTGTATCAGACAACAACATTTAAAATATTAAAACAAATTGAAACAGGAGTGGGAGATGTTCTCAAGTGATAATAGATCTTTTATCAGACTAGAATACAAGGAAATATGTCATGTTATAAGAAAATATGACAATAATGTATCATGTTATATAACTGGATAAGATTATTATGATCATATTAATTGATTTTTGGTGGTAGTATAGCAGGCATGGAAGACAGTAGGGGACAGAAAGTAGTTCTTGAGTCATAAGGATTATATATACAAAGAAAAGGAATGTTATTTCCAACAATGGATTGCAGCCTTCTGACTTCTAAGAAGTGGTATGAATCAAGGATACAACTCAAGAAGAAGAGCTTCAGAAAAAGTCATGGTTGATAGTAAAAATGTCACAGGTGATATGGTCTTAATAGAAATGAAGTTTTATTTGGTCATCAAATGATGATTAAATACCTCCCATGCTGAAGGCACTGAGTTAAGAACCAAAGGGTGGGGGGGAGACAAGTAAGACATAGTTCTATATAAGGACCTTGGCTACACTTAAAAATGTGAAGATGAAAATTATTAAATTAAAAAATTTAAAAACAAAACAAAAATGTGACAATGACACTGAGATGGTATATTGGTCCTTGCACAACACATCTCAATGCCTCTCTCAATGACAGAATTCTAGCTTACGTATATTTTGGCTCTGAATCATGGCCATATTTCTACTCTTTTTAATGTAAGCAGGAATGCCTTATGTATGTGGAAAATGTTAGCTGTTCTCAACATATTTATTATTGAAGTAATCTAACATGAAAGAATTCCAATGTTGTACAAAAAAATTTTGGTGTGAAGAGTATGGGAAACTGACATTCAGAAAACATTTTAGCATTTTCAAATGTATGTCAACTAATCTTCATAGCAGCCTTAGGAGGTAAGCTTTACTAGTCCCATTTTACAGATGAAAAGAAAAAAGAAGTTTAGAAAGATTAAGTTAATTTATCTTCTATCATCTGGTAAGTGGTAGAACCAACATTCAAACCCAGATCTTCTGACTCTTGGTATTGTCCCATTTGAATACCAGTAGCAACTGGTATTCAAATCATTAAGTAGAAACCAGGATATTGTGTTTGAGTTTGGAAAGACATGGCAGAAATCATGAGTGATTTCAGAAAATTGAGTCAAGACATGGAATAGAACAAGTGGAGCCAAATCACCAAGTAATATGTGGTATCTGTACTAGGAAAGCCAGATCCAACCCATGGGGTGAATCTAATGGGACAGAAAAAAAAATAATTAAGGTTAGTTCAGCTATGTTTTTGCAGATTCCCTGGACCAGAGGTTTCTTAACTACCTGTGTGAGGCTTAACTATGCCCATCAGTCTCTTGTAGTAGTTACCTTTTGCTCCCAGTGGAGTCACCCTTTCAGGCTACTTACATTCCCAAGATGAGAGGTATGAAATGGTCCAAGACTCTTTCTTCCTCTAACTACCTGCCACACAAAAAATACCTTCAGCATTGATTATTATTTTTTCTTCTCCTAGGTTCAATAAATATTTGGGTTGTAGTAAATTCTCTCCATAGTGTATATGTGCAATACAGTCAAGGATGACAGAAAACAAAACAAAATAAAACATAACATAGATGAGTGGCAAGAATGCAGTAATTTTTTTTAAAGATATTATTTATTTATTCGACAGATAGAGATCACAAGTAGGCAGAGAGGCAGGCAGAGAGAGAGGAAGGGAAGCAGGCCCCTGCTGAGCAGAGAGCCAAACCCAGGGCTTGATCCCAAGACCCTGGGATCATGACTTGAGCCAAAGGTAGAGGCTTTAACCCACTGAGCCACCCAGGCGCCCCAAGAATGCAATAATTTTAAGTAAGTTCAAAATTGGCTCTGAAGTTCAAGTCCTAGTGATGCTATGGAGTTACTGTGTCCTTTCTGAGTTGGTCAAATCACCAGCAAATTAAAAACTTCTCTTTAGCACACAATTTCAGGTGCAAATTTTCATATATTTGCATGACTTTTGATTACCGTCCATATTCCCCATTAGCATGTAGCTCCATTAAGACAAGCTTCCTAATTTTTGTTATACATTGTATTCTGAGCATGGAACACAATGTTGGGAACTTAATAGGTGTATGATAAGTAGTTATTGTATGCTAGACTGCATGAATTCTGCTTTTACATTTTTGTCTTGCTTAGTTTTTCATCTGCAAAATGGAAAAAATGAAGCCAATCTCAAAGTGTTGACATAAGAATGGTTTTTAAATGTATACAATGTAATATCTACACACACACACACACACACACACACATCAAATGCAGTAGGCACTAGAAATATGATAGGTGTTATTATTGTTCAATGATAGGGTCTGTTTCTTAGACAGAACAGATACATTTCCTCTCAGATGGCAGCAAAATATTAAATATTGAAAATACAGGAAATTATTTTTAAAGGAGAGATCTGCGACAGTGACTGAAAAGATCATAGCATCATGATTTCAAGATGTGCCAAATTCAGTCTCAATTACATGTGTATTATCAACCTCATCTAGGTTTTCCACAGATGTGCAGGGTAGAGAAAAAAAAATAAAAGTAAAAAGAAGGAGGAATAAGAACTCTTAGATACCAGAGAGAAATGAAAATTGATGTGAACATGCTGCTATAGCAACCTATTGGTTTACTGTGCTGCTTGGTACTTAAGGCTTGAATACAATATGATATCATTTATTCCTAGGAACAGACCGAAGAATATCATGCATCAATGTCTCAGCCCCAAGGGGTATCTATCTTTAGTTGCACATTTGAATAAATTAATGTATTATAATATATTAGGACATTTTAATGATTTTAGACTTTATTAGGCTATTTAAAATGTATGTCTTGTTTACTTTGTCAATTTTAATGAAATTAATAATTTTAGATTAGAGACCTTTGGGCTGCCTTACTTGTGACAATTTGGTTCACACGGGGAAGATACTGCCTTTAACTTTACATCAAGTAAACAAAGGCTATAGTGCAGGTGTCAATCCTCCCCTGACTGCTGCGAGTCTCGTATCCCTGACAACCTGGCCTACGACTGGATTTTTTCCCCTCTGCTTGAACGGCTTTTCTAATATCAATGTGCCCATGATTTTAATGTCAAATTTCATCCCACAATAAACCAACACAACTATTTTGCAAAAATCACATTCACAAAAAAGATATCCCGAAAAGTCAGAACTGAGCAACAGAAACCAGCCTCTTTTCGCAATCACATACTGGGTTTACCATGTCCTGCAATCTAAGGTGACGGATGATTTTGTACTAATATTCTCTTCTCGATGTGAAAATGTGTGAAAATAAGAATGGCTCTGTTTCTTCAGGATTAAAAGCCCACAACTCACTCTTGCAACAGAGTGTATTTGAAACACCACGTTAGATGCCAGGAACACAATGGCGAACAGGGCAAAACCCTCACTCTCAGGGAGGTTACAGATTAGGAGAGAGACCAGTAAACAAGCTGAACATCATCTAAAAAGTGCAGATAGAGGTAAGAACAACAGGAGTACATTTGGAGAGACGCCCTTCCAAGTAAAAAGGGGTCTGGGTAGTTTTCTGAGAGAAGGTCACACGTGAATTGAGACTAAAGGACTAGCGGAAGGCAGCCAGCCAAAGGTAGCAGGATGGTTGCATGTGTGTGGAAGGGGCTTATAAGCAAAACGGCCTATATATGAAAAGGCCTTAAAGACAGAGATCATGCCACAGTTTGTAAACTGAATATTTTAGAACAGTTACGACCCTATTGTGGGGTGGTAGGATGGCAAGATAACCAGAGAGGTAAACAGAGGCAGGAACATGAAGGCCTCCCAAGCCACACTGTGATGTTAGGACATTCATGTAGGAACATTCAAGAATGCTTAAAAGGATTTAAGTAAAAAGTGATAAAATCAGATATTTATTCTGAAAATACTGCTATGAATTTTAAGAACACAACCAAAACCTAGCTGTCTATTGGTGGACTGTGTCTGTAGTATCAACACCTCGATTTCAGTATGTTCTAAACCAAACTCGGTGCAATCTCTCCCAAATCTCTTTTTCTCTGTTCCCAGCTTCAGTTAATGACTTCACCATTCACCTTACTACTGAGCTAGAAAACTTAAAAAATTATCTTCAAGTGGTCCTTTCTTTGTATCTAATCAATCACTGAAATGTATAAATACTAATTTTTCCCTGTTTTGCTTTAAAAAAAAGACTCATTCATTTATTTGAGAGATAGAGAGAGAGTGCACGAGTGGGAGGGGCAGAGGGAGAGGGAGAGAGAATCTGAAGTAGACTGAGCACTGAGCGTTCAGAGCCTGACACATAGCTGGATCTCCTGACCCTGAGATCAGGATCTGAGCTGAAACCAAGAGTCGGATGCTTAACCGACTATACCACTCAGGTGCACCCCCTCTCTTGCTTTTTAATTGCACACCCTATACCCTAGTTTAAACCATATTTTGTATCTTTCCCATCCTAAATGGTCTGAGAAACATTTTATGAAGACAAGGAATGGATATTTCTACTACCCTTGAAAAGTCCTTTAGTGGCTTCTTACATCCTATGGAATCAAGTCTAAATGTATTATCCTGACATTTAAAATGCTCCAAGTCTTGCCCTAACATGCATTTCTAACCCTATCTCCTGTTACACCTGATTTCACATCCTGTACCTAGAGACATAAAAAGAAACCCTCTCACACAATGCTTACATTACTTGACCACGTTCTTTCCTTGCTTATGATTTTTCTTGACTCCTTGCTATGTTTGGAAATACTGTTCATTGATATCAAGCATAAAAGCTACCTTTTCCCTGAAGCGTTTGTTAATGCTCTGATTTGAGTTGAATGGACCCCTGCTGTGCACTTTCAAGGACTTGACTTAGGACTCCCTTAGGGTCTTCTTATGTGGTCCTTATTTCATTTTGGTGACTTTTATGACAAACTATAAGCTGTAAGTCAGGAAATGAAAACAGGACTAGCCTACTTTTAATTTTGTTTGAATGTCCCAGAGTTTTAAATATAATAGTTTGCATGTATATCTTACATGGACATGTGTTTTCCACTTCCCAGTAGTGAAATACTCTTGCTTATTTCATATGTTTATCCTTTACTTCTTCCCTGGCCTGGGATGATAAAGTCTTCACAGGGATAATAAAACTGTATGGATAAGACTTAGGTTATTAAAAAAAAAAGTGAAATATCAAATAAAATTATAGATAGATAGTGAAATTACATTAGAAACAAAAGTTTCTTCAGTTAAGCAACTTAATTTGTTTTCAATCTTTACCAATTATGTCACCGTTAAATGCCTAATGTATATTTGTTGAATGAACATGTAAATTCTCAGGTCAGCAAGGAAAATTGTTTTTAACATGGATGGTAATGGATTATTTCTAGTACCCTTCTAAATCAAAATATGTAACTGCTTAGTCTTACAAGAATGGCCTTGCAGAGGCACCTGGGTGGCTCAGTTGTTAAGCATCTGCCTTCTGCGCAAGCCATGATCCCAGGGTCCTGGGACTGAGCCCCACACCGGGCTCCCTGCTCAGTGGGAAGCCGGCTTCTTCCTCTCCCACTCCCCCTTCTTGTGTTCCTGCTCTCATTGTCTCTTTGTCAAATAAATAAATAAAATCTTTTTTTAAAATGGCCTTGCATATGAGAAGATAAAAGAGAGAGAAAAAAGGGGATAGAGATAGAAAGAGAGGAAGAGTGAGAATGCGTTATTTCTAGTCCCTTCTGAATAATCAAAGTTGCATAAAATCTAGAAGAGGGATATTTTGACACAAGACTCAGGATATTGGCAGTTGGTTCTGTTTTTGTTTTTAAAATTCACTTTGATAAGGTATAATATATACAACTCAATGAGTCCAGGGTAAGTACACACCTATGAAACCATGACTACCACGGCCAGAAGTACATTCATTACCTACCGAGGTTATCTTGACATTAGATTTTACTTCCCTTTCTGTACTTCCCTTCAACAAGTCATTTTACTTCTATAAGATATTGTTTGTTTGTTTGTTTGTTTGTTTGTTTTTCCTCAGGTATAATCTAGTTATATTTGTATGGGGTGCTTGGGTGGCTCAGTCAGTTAAGCATCCGACTCTTAATTTCATCTCAGGTCATGATATCAGGGTGATGTTATTGAGCTCCATGTTGCACTCTGCACTGAGCACGGGGCCCCTTAAGATTCTTTTTCTCTCCTTCAGCCCCTCCAACTCTCATTCACTCCTGTGCTCTCTCTTTCCCTCTCTCACTCTATAATAAAATTAAATTTTAAAAAATCTAGTTAGAATTGTGTGAGGAATGGGTAAGAGAGTATACAGTGAGTTATATGTGTTATAAAATTACGAAGTCAGCAGGTAGGGTAAAATTTGCATGCCATTAAAATTTCCCTTAAAATTCTTTATTTTAAAATAAGATACTTTATAAGAGTCTCTAAAATGGAGGGCAAGTACTCCAAATTGGGTACCAAGTGATCTGTGGGAGTGTGAAAAGAAAATAATAAAATGCCCATTTGTTCTTTAATTATATCTCATCTTTTAAATTTTATCCGTTACAGGTCACTTAATGCTTGCAAAGTATCAGTTCAAAAGTGCATATGTACAGTTTACAAACAAGTATTCATACACTGATAGTTTTTCCTAAATTTCAAATTTTACTCAGAAATATATATTTCAAAAATGTTGTGGACCACTGCTTTACATCAATGATCTCCCTACCAAATAGGTACCATTACAAGAGGATGATGCCATCCTCACAAAATGATACAAAACCCATGTTTTTGCAATACCTACTTGAACATTAATCCATTAAAATTTATTTTGTGTTTTTGGTCTTAATCCTAAATAAATATACTCTTCTCAAACCCTAAATCAACTTCATTTCATGTCATCAAAGATAATACTTGTTTAATAGTACTTTTCCTATTCTGAAAGTTCCCTTCACTGAATATAAGGAGTCTATTTCTTTTTCTATTATCAAGAAAAAAAAAAGTTTAAATGTTTGGCTTTCTATATAATTAAACCCCAAATTCTGATTTTCCCAATACTAAAATGCAAATGGAGCAAAATTAAGTCTGTGAGCACTGTCCCTACCAGGTATGCTAAGAGCCTATGTGTTAAAAGAAAATAATTAAAAAATAACTATTTTATACCAAAGGATAATATTTTAATAATAAGTATAAAACTTTAATCATTCTCATGGTGCTTATCTAAACAGTGTAATAAACTAAAGGCCAAAATGACTAATATTTCTAATTTAAAAAAAAAAGTTTCTTTTTTTTTTCTTTTTTTAATTGTCATCTGTGCCATCCATGAGGGGGATAGCGGTAGAAGCTTATCTTTTTTTTTTTTTTTTAAAGATTTTATTTATTTATTTGACAGACAGAGATCACAAGTAGGCAGAGAGGCAGGCAGAGAGAGAGGAGGAAGCAGGCTCCCTGCTAAGCCGAGAGCCCAATGCGGGGCTCGATCTCAGGACCCTGAGATCATGACCTGAGCCAAAGGCAGAGGCCTTAACCCTCTGAGCCACCCAGGCGCCCCAGAAGCTTATCTTTGAAGATAGTATCTGATGATTCTTAACTCTTGATATTCATGTTCCCACTTCCCCCTTCTACTTTGAGTAGGGTCACCCTGTATAAGCAGGAAGCTATTACAGGAATGACAGAGCATAACTTCTGGGACTAGGTCATAAATAGTGTCTACCTTGCTCTCTCTTGGCTTAATAGTTCTGGGAAAAGTTAAGAAGGCAATCAAGCAGTCCCATGAAGAGACAATTAAGTGAGGCCTTCTGCCTATAATAAGAACTAACTTGCCAGAAATCGGAGTGAGTTACCTTAGAAGCAGACCCTTTAGTCCTAGTCAAGCCTTTAGATGACCAGCACCAGATAACACTTGACTGTAACCTGATGAGGCACCCTGAACCATAACTACCCAGCTAAGCTGCTCCCATCCTGACCCACAGAAACTGTGATAGTAAATGCTTACTGGTTTCAGCTGCTAAGTTTCAAGCTAACATGTTATTTAGCAGTAGATAACTAAGAATGGCAGTGTATGCAAGAGAAAGAATGTGGACTGAGAGGTTCACAATAAAATGTGTCTTGATGGCACCTTTGAAGTTGAGAGCTCTTGGACAGGTTAAGACTCTTGTGTCTCAGTTCTGCCATCGGTAAATTGAGGACAATAAATTGTGTTTCACAGAAGTCTGAACAGGAAGAGAGATAAAAGAATTTAAAGAACCACGAAAGTGATTTGTCTTCAGTAAGCATTTGTTTCTTTGTTTTCTTTTCAATTGTGCTTTATTTTTCAGGGTTTTTTTTAGGTTTTTAGATTATTCTCAGCATCCAGATATGGATTTTATAGGATGTAGAAGAACTATAGGCAGAGATGAGACTAAGGATGCTCAGTTACTGCCTCTTTTTTTATTTATTTATGTTTATTTGTTCATATTTATTTGAATGAAGATCAGCTTTGAAGATCTTAAGTTAAAAGAGATGAGTTTTTATAAACATTCTCTTAAGCAGAAGTGAAGAGAGTAAGCTATTTTTTTAATATATTTGTACGCTCAAGGTGAAAAATATCTCTAGGAAATAAAACTTCTCCAGATCTTGTAAAAACTCTGCTACACTTTGACAGGATCTCTGACAGCTTCATGTTTCTGTTAGTGACCTTGAGGTCAAGAAAACAGCTCAGAAACGTGCTGTATCTGTTTCTTCTCTGTGTGTCTACCTTGATTCCATTATTTCTGTGTCTTTGACTAAGTAAATTCAGAAAGCGTAAGTGAGTGTTTGTATGTGCAGTCTTTTATTTTGCTAATTCATAAGTGACCTGCAATGTCCTTACCGTTGCCATTTAACATTGACATTTCAAATTATTTTTGATAGTCTCTGAAGTGCCATGACCTACACTAGGTGCATAGACTCTGCATGAAGATTTGTAAAACTTCTGGAGTTCAAATCCCAGCCCTCCACTAACTGTATGAACCTGTGCAAGTTACTTAAAAACACTCTGTGCTTTGTTTTCCCCCAAGCAAAAGGTGACCATAAAAATAGTATCTAACTAATAAGTTTGTTGTGAAAATTAGATAAAATGGGTTAATGTCTGTTAACAATTTAGAATACTGCCCGTCAAACAGCAGATGCTTTTTACATAGATAGTTTTTCATTTTAATGAGATAAACATTCGAATGGCCTGGGCCCAGAAGGTAGCATGGT